>NC_142346.1:34123750-34332500 GCF_054954075.1 Amborella trichopoda
GCATTTGTACAATATGTGATCCAGGGGGATAAAGCATCCATCGTAAAGATGGATGCAAATAGGTGGTTCATCTAAAAACAATTGTCACTAACAGCCCAAATGTTTTCTTAATATAATTATTGTTTTATTTTAAAATTTATTTATTTTTTCATATTCATGATCTGCACGTTAAAGATTATATATTCTCTAAAAACTAGGTTCAAATTATATTTACAAAATACATTTATTGCTAAGCCCGCATTTGTACATGTGCGGGCTTGGTCGCATGCTAACCGTGTCCTTAATAGAATCAAGAGATGCATAATTCTTTGAGAATTTAACACATAAAAATAAACTTGAAAATATTAATGTTCTACTAACCATGAAGAGCAAAATGAAGATCAATATACTTATATTGAAAGTATATAAAATAATGAAGAGGCAATAGAACCTAGAAGAAGTAAAAGAGCAAGAGATCCAAAATATAATTTTGGCCTAGATTTTTATATTCACCTAATTGAGCCAAATCAAATTAAGGTATTAGATGTAGTATCTATTGCTTTAAATGTGGAGGAAGATCCTTCCTCAATAGGTAAAGCCTTGGCATCTCATGATGCAGCATTTGAGAGACCATTAATAGTGAAATCGACTCTATACTTACCAATAAAATTTGAAAATTAGTGAACCTACCACCAGGTTATGAACCTATACGATTTAAATGGATCTTTAAAAGAAAACTTAAAGCAGATTGATCAAGTAGTAAGTACAAGGCAAGATTGGTAGCAAAAAGTTTTAAACAAAAAAAATGCATAGACTAATTTGATACATATGCCTCAATAGCAAGGATATCTATTATATGATGTATTTAGCAATACATCAATTAACTATCTAGTCATTCATCAAATGAATGTAAAACTGCATTCCTAAATGGTTATCTAGATGCATAAATTTATATGGAACAACCTAAAGGTATGTCATGCTTAATCATAAGAATAAGGTCTCTATAAATTAATAAAATATCTTTATAGACTAAAGTAGGCAACAAAGCAATGACATAAGAAGCTTGATACTGTATTGATATCAAATAGTTTTAAAAGAAATAAGGCAGATAAGTGTGTATATGGTAAAGTAATTAGCTCTATGTGCAACATCATATGTTTATATATAGATGATATGTTAATTTTCAGCTTTAATTTGAATATAATGAGTGAAACTAAAGGTTTCTTCGCATCAAACTTTGATATGAAGGACTTGGGAAAAGTTGATGTGATACTAAGTATCAAAATAGTGAGAAAGGAAAAGGTGCTAATATTGATTCAAACTCTCTACATTGAGAAAATGCTCTATAAGTTTGAGCATGTTGATAGTAAGTAAGCTTCTATGCCAATAGATCATCATATTAAATTTTTTTAAAATAATGAACGGATATGTATATCTCCAATAGAATGGACTAGAATGATTGATAGTTTAAAGAATGCAATGAGCAGCATGGAGCCTAACATTGCATATGCAGTGGTCGCACTTAGCAAATATACAAGTTGCCTTAGTCGAGAGCACTGGGATACCACATTTCATATGAAGGACCTATCAACTATGGCATATATTATGTGGGTTATCTCGAGGTGTTGGAAAGATATAGTAATGCAAACAGGAACATGGAAGTCCAAGTTCTACTACATCCAGATGAATTTTTACTTTAGTTGGGGAAGCGATATTATTGGGGTCAACTAAGCAAACTTGTATTTTACGCTCTATAATGGAGTTGAAATTTATTGCTTTAGATTCTGCTTGTGAAGAAACAATTTCAGAACATTTTATATGACCTACCAACATAGCTAAAATCGATATGGCAATCACAAAATATTGTTATAATCATGCTACTATTACGAGATCATATAATGATGTACACATTAATAAATCTACACACATTGCCCGTAAACATAAATTCATAGAAAAATTAATAAGAGATGAAGTGGTAAGTCTAGAATATGTGAAGTCCAAGGAAAATTTAACTAGTCCTTCGATAAAAAGCTTGATAAGAGATCACATTGAAACAATGTAAAGGAAAATGAGGTTAGAGTCTATATTGTAATCATCTAGAGTAGAAACCCAACCTAGTATCTAGTAACATCTAGATTATAGGTTCAATGCGGTAATAACAAATTATATGTATGATTAATTTGATTGCTAGATGAATAATTATTTTAAGCACCGATTCATTATAGGGAAAATATCTCCATACCCTTTATTTTTAGGTTTTATTTCACAATAGACCCAAGGTTTTAAGAGATATCTTGAGGCATAAAAATTGTAGATTTTATTTCTTTTAACCCCCTAAGCTAATTTAAACATGTTTTTTTAAGCCAAACAAATCTAAAAAGACGCGTCTTTTCTAAAAGTCATCCTCACAAACTTCTAGATAGAGAGAAGCGCTTCACAGATGTGAGAGGTTACCGGGAGGAGAGAGAGGTGTTTGGAGAAACAGGACAGAGAATGAAAGAGATGTACGAAGAGAGAGAAAGAGAGAAGTTTGGGGTATATAAGTGAAGAGAGAGAAAGGATTGAGTTTAGAAATAACATGTCTTTCTCACATTTATTTAAGTTAAAAAATAGGTTTAAAGTGGCTAGGGGGTTAGAATATATCTTTTGAAACCTTAAGTTTATCAAGAAATGAAACCTAAAAATAAGAGATATGGAGATATTTTTCCTTCATTATATTGAAATCCATATTGTGGATAAGTCTTGCAATGATTTGTAAGTAGTAGGTTGAGTTAAGCTCTTAATGATATATATGAACTTATTATAAGTTGGAGTGTTTTAAATACACGAGTACTCTTGATGGATACACCTATATAACTGTGGAACTGAGGCTACTGTCTCAACTGGGATATAGGCACAAGACCTTAAATGTGTTGACAATTAAAGACATCAGAGATGTATAATATTTGTAAGTTATACTACCGATTTGTTGGATAACTTATGTGGTTCAAGGCTATAAGCTACCATAAAACTTGACAAACTTTGTGTCTATATTCCAAGTGAAGGTTCAAACTGAAAGATGCTTTCGTGGTATGCTAATATCATACGGTTGCCTTTTTTATATATATTATTTGAAATGGTGGAGGAAATGTTAATAAATTAGTATTGCAAATTACTATAGAGTATTTCAAAATAATATAGCAATTAGTGTTGTTTTTTCTACAGTTTTAAATAAATAGAGAAAGAAAATGGTAGGGTTTTAGGCCCTCATTGAAGAGTAAAGTGTGGAAAGAAGGATTTTTATATATGAATGCTCTTAGGCCTTAAGTTCATAGAACAAAGGTGTTAATGTGGGAGAATGTGCAGAGCGTGTGTGCATGTGCGATGGCGTAAAGGTGCTTGATGGCGCATTTTGTACTTCATATGCTCGCATCAGTGCATGAGACACCCCTTGTCCGAGCACGTGTACAAGTCCGACTCAAGGCTCAATTCAATTTTGCATGACGCAACTCGTGCCCACACGTGTGCACGGAGGGGGTGCGAGCGGGACATGTATAAGATCCAACGGCTAAAACACTAACCGTTGAGACAACAGTTGACAACTATTGGATGGAAGCTGTTAGAAACCCAATAGTCACATGTCAAGTGAACAATAGTGAATGTTCATAGGACCGATCACCTTAACAACAACTATTCACGTTTTAAAAAGGGTTTTTTACTCCATTTTTTTAACTACATTTTTACCAATTTGATTTCCTCGCTTTCTCTCTCAACAATTTCCTACTGACTTTCTGTCTCTAAAAATTCAAAAATGTGTCATTTTCTCTCGCTACATTCAGGCAAAGTCACTAAAAAATCAAAAATGTGTCATTTTCTCTCGCTACATTCAGGCAACTCTGATGCTTAGTAAACTTGCTTATACTGCACAAAATTAAGCGAGTATTTTTAGTGACTTTCTATTTCCAGATAATTCGATGACTAATTTACCTAGTTATCTTTTGCAAACGGTTACTCTACAGTAGTGAGAAAATTAAGCGCATCTATTGAGTTATAAACAGGAAAGTCCACATTCTTTTAATTTGTTGTTTTACTATATACTCCAACCTCTATTTCACCCAATTTATTTTCCAACAATACATACCTATTTAGGTATATATCCACTTTCTCATATATGAACTATCCTGTGTGATGGCTCCTTTTCGAAGAGAACTTCCGTACTAATGAAACCGCCTTGTATGAACGAAACGGACTCCTCAAGCCGTAGAGAACTCTGATATCCATTATTTGAGAATGTCCCCCAAAAATATCATTATTATTCATTACCTCTTTCTTATTTGGGTGTGGTTTCTCTAAGGTTGTAACTTTAACCAATCCAATTAAGGCGTACCTTCAAATTTGGTCGTAATTTTGACATAAAAAATTCTTAGAATTATTTAAGAATCTATTTTCATCTATAATTATAAAATTTTAAACTCCAAACATTATTAAAATCTAGTAAATCTATAAACCATATGAAAATCTTGAAAATTGACAATTTAGATAATGTGTTGCAAGATGCACTATTTTTGGGACTAAAAATCTAGTTTATTTTATTTTTTTATATTCATACATCTCGATGTCAAGACGATCAATTAGAGAGTTTTTCAACGTAAAATAGATAGATTTTTTAGGTGTATCTTTAATTCTATATTTTAAGGTTGCAACCTCAAATAAACTTTTTCCCTTTTTACTTTTAAAATTTTTTCCAAATTGCTACTTCCAAAGTTGCCCAAAACCTCAACTTTGGATCCAATTGAGGTTTTCTCGTTAAAATAATTTGGATTTGATGATCCCAAGTTGACAACTTCAAATCCTGAGACTGAAAAATATTAACTTAAGACCTTCTTAAGTCTTTAAAGGTCGAAAGTTGTCAGTAACCTCAAACTTAACTTTATACATTCAGGGGTCGTTTGAATATCTAAAAATATATTGTTTGCGAAATATATTACGAGCATAATACATTACTACGTAATACATTATCTGCAAATGGATTGTACTGTTTGGGTAGTATTTAGATGTAACTTGAGAAATACATTTCTATTGTTTGACTTTGTATGAAAGAAATATGAGAAAATGCATTACCATCCAAATATCAAAAATATGGCTATATTTGACTAACATGATTAAACTTTGGTTTCAACCTGATAAGTTATTGGAATAATATGATTGAAATAACATGATTTTATTGTGATAAGCCTTATTTTTATTTATTTTTTATAAAAGTCTTTCAAATATCACTCTATATATAATTTCAAGTAAGCAATAAATTTATAATACCAAAATCAAAATCTTTATGATACAAATTAAAAAATGAAAAAAAGTTTGATTAATATACTAGAAAGTTTGGTAATTGCAGTAAAAAATTTTGAAGCATTCGAAGAGACAAAAGAAGTATCTTATTTCAATTGAGCTTTTACTAATCTCTTATGAAGATTATATTGTACGAAATTTTTTTTACGATTGTGTTGTGTAATTTATCATCAATTATCAATTATTATTTTTATTAATTTTATTAGTTTTATTTTTATGCAAGAGTTGATGGCAAGCTACAACCCCAATTGGAGATAGAGGGATATAGAAAGCATTTTATTATGATTGCAGTAGAAAATTATCCTTCATCGAGTTCTACAACTGTTAAAATCAATTTAGATTTCCCTTTACTTTCACTCACTAATTATTAAAAAAATTTATTTTTATATGGGGGTAAGACAAGAGCTACAACCATACCCTAATAATTATAACAAGTATAAGGCAGAGAGACGCACCTAAAGATTTCAACCTCGAAATCTCTTTCTATTTCCTTATTAATTAAAGTGTACCCAAATAGTATAAATGTCATATTTCCTTGTAATTTATTGTCACATAATATATTTCTACGTACCCAAATGGCATAAATTCAGAATACATGATAAATTTTGACAAAATTCTATATTGACTGTCTACCTAACACAACCTCCATATGTTCATGGGATGGGTTAAGGAAAAGTTATAAGTATCACTAATTTGGAGAATACTAGTGTAAATTAGAAGCTAATTTAAACCAACCTTGATAGTCCAAAATAATGACTTTGGACAGTCAAGGTCGGTGTCAACCTGAGTCAGGGAAAACCCATTTGCAGCCCGTGTTTTTTATCCATGAATCCTAATTATGAGAACATAAGGGACTGTATCAGGAAACATCTCGTCATAGAACTGTAATCACCATCATATCGACTATGGAGAGTGGGACCCTCCAGAAAATTATTGACCCAATTCGTAGGACCACCACTCTCCATCACTTCCCTTCCATTTAATGGAATGTCAACGATAGTATACCTCTGGCCTGGATCGCAGGTACATTACCCTGATAAAAATGAACTACCAGGACGAAATCCCAAAAATTACAGAAAAGATGCCCAACATGTAGAACAAAGACCAATATGTATGATAAGGTGTGATCAATGCACGAATCATTTGGGAGCCAGAACCAGAGCACATGCAGGTATAGGGGATATATTATATATTCGCTATCAAACTATCATAAAGGCTTCCCTAATAAGATTAGTGCAAATCCAAGCCAGAACAAAAGAAAAACCAAAGTTTGAACTAAGAAGCCTCAAGAATGAGGGCACAATTGGCTTCTGGGAGAACCGCCGCTTGCAGAATCTGTAGCACTTCCCAATATTGCAGCACAACTTGCATTATAAAGTGGAAGTGGTAGCTTCCATGTGGAGCCATGGAAGCGGCCACCTACTTTGGGAAGGCCAGACTTCCATGGCCACGCAATCCCAAAATCAAACAAAATTTCTTGCTCCTTGGATGACAAGTGATGAGCAGCATGTGTAGCCAGGAACTTGGACGCACCAAATCAAGTGGCACGAATAAATAGGTGCAATAGCTGGAAAAACTGCACCTCAATTCTCTGTACCGTTTCTCTGAGCAATGTCGATGTAATTTACATGATGGAGAAATCCAAATGGCCAAAGGATCACATCAATTGAGCTTGGCACGTTTTGCATTGGATTGCTGAAGCCACTCAAGGCATTCTTCATGTGTAGCGGATGGATGGGCAAGCTGCCATTTTACCACCCTTCCTTGCTGTAAAAGAAGAAAGAATGGTTTAAGTTCAGAACCTTTTGCTTGGTTTAGTGAGGAGACAGTGGGGCGCTTACCCATTCCCTAACTTGGGGGCCCCCAGTTTTAAACCTCAAGACTTCCATGATAGCTTTTCCATCCACCAACGGTTTCACTTCCCACACATTCTCAAGACCTGTAGTCCACAAAAATAAATATTCAACCTTCTACAGAAGCATGTTGGCTGTTAAAGTACTTTCAGAAAAAACACATGCAGAGAGCCTTAAGAAGAGAGAAGACCATTAAATATACAAAATTAGGAAAGGAAAAAGTTTACAAGGCATCAACCTCATACTACAGATGTAATTGATCAACTCGGCCTCAAGATACATGAATACAAAAAAAACAAGGATTTCAGTAACCAAAAGCAGTGCATCTTAATATATTATCTTGACCTTCCATTTTCAAGATTTTCAAGTGCTCATATATATCTACACGATCTTCAAAAATTAGGAGTAAAAATAAATTTTTAGGCATCATAGGAGTTTTCAGCACAGAAACTTCGTCTTCAAGTGAGATTGGACAGGCCCTACTTCGATTCTTTAAGGTTCACTCCTATATATGCCGCACCCAATGTTATGATGTTGCTCTGAATGTAGCAATCAGCTCAACAAGCTCATGTGGATGTGATTAAGTGCAGGGTGCAGTTTGCATATCAAAAGTAAAGAGCACCTTCAAACAGTGTCGAAAAATGTGGTTTCAATACTGGAAATCTTTGTGATAGCTTTAAAATACATTTTCATATCTAATTATAAAATTTAAAACTTCAAAAATAGTGTAGATCGAATAGATGTATGAAAACTTGAAATCCTTGAAAATTGATGCTCCAAAAATGCATTATAAGATGCACAATTTCTAAAACTTAAAAGCCATTTTTTTCTCATGCCCATGCATCTTGAGGTCGAGATGAACAATTCGAAAATATATTTGGACATCAAAACAACCTCTTTTAGTGAAATTTTTGAGGTGCGCTCCAATTTGATTGTTTAGAGCCTTGCACTTAAGTAAACTTTTTCCTTAAGTGCAAGCAGCATGTATATTTTATTTTTTGATACTTCTTTTCTATAGGTTCTGTTAGCTCAATTTCTTCTGCATGTTCCTTTCTTAGAAGCATATGAAGGAGGTTTAATAATGAAATCCAAGAGTTGAGATGATGAGTCCCAATCCATAAGGGTTAAGTGAACAGCCCCCATATTTGAAGCTGGCGAGGTAACAGATGCACTGTAATATAAATTGTGGATGCCGATGTCCAACTCATGGAAAATGCTTGAGAAATTCCCAATATACTCCTAAATTTCAACAAATTCCCACGAGACACACTCTTCTATATAGTCAGATAAGTCAAAAGTTCAAAAGGGATGCTATATCTGGAGACACATGCTAGCAGGGGGTGTGTTCATGTGATCATAAATGTGAACAATTGTTTTGTCAAATGAGATAAGGATATAGAATAGGTACATCTATCAATTCTTCAACTTCATAGTCTTACATTGGGTTGGACTTAATCATATCCCCTTAGGAATATTTTGGTCTTTTGGATCAAGGCTGCAGTTTCCAAATATTCAGTCTCCAATTCTAGGACGAACACAGACACCATAATTCAACAAATGACCTGGAACTTGACAAGAACAATTTGTTTCTCACAATGATGAACCAGCAGATCAGAGCTGTAATACTGGAGACAGTTTTATCAGAATTTCATGCAAGGCTTGACCAGAAACACTGGTTTTCATTTCAAATGACCTGGAACTTGACAAGAAAAATTTGTTTCTCACAATGAAGAACCAGCAGATCAGAGCTGTAATACTGGAGACATTTTTTTATCAGAATTTCATGCAAGGGTTGACCAGAAACATTGGTTTTTATTTCTCCATTTTTCTTTTCTCTTTTTATTGAAAGACAAAAGAACCATATTGTGGGATGATATGTTTTGAAAGTTCCAGGTTGGGGAGAACCTGGTGCAGTCATGTTTACTTGTTAAAATCTCAGGGTTCCATATAGTGACTTATTAAAATCACAGGCTTCTGACTCATACACGAATGTCATTGGCAAATATTTGGTTCTATTGGTTATACTTAAAATTATGCTGCATCAACTATTGTTCAATATCTACGATTTGATGTCCATACAAACAAGGGACAAGAAGGAATATTACTACAGTGAAAGCAAAGTCAGTCATAAATATCAGGTCAAAAACTTTACTACAAGACTATAACTAATGTTTAGAATTGAGCAAGAACTTATCTTTGAATTCTAAAGGAATGAATCCACAAAACAAAACAAGAATTTGTGAAGTGAAAGATGCTGCTGACAAATGAAAAGGTTACACTAGGTTACCAAGCTCAACAATAGATTCCTCAATCCTCCTATATAAGGCAACTCTTTGATCCACTTCAGAGTATCCATCAATAGAAGATCTGGTGCAATCAGGAACAGTGCACCTCAGCAAAGTTGATATCAATAAAGCAGCTCGCCAGTACTCTTTGATATCCCTCAAGATCAAACCTGAGCAAAATGAAAAAGTGAAGGTGCTATTCCAATGGCATCTCCAAGAATGTGGGTAATGTTATCGAAAGGAACTTTCTTTTTGAACTTCATCACTAAATTAGATGAAATTGACAATAGAATAAGAATGATTTCATGATATCAAATCCTATATATGTTTTGAAGTTCCAAAAAAAAATTCGAAAATGAAGAAAGTGAATAGCGAATGATGATATTTGCATTTGATTTAGACCCCACAGTAGTTAGCCATGAAAACCCCATCAAAGCCCAACCTGATAATAAAGGAAGGTAAAATAAGCATCTGTTTCCAATAAATACAGACAGATCACTGTAACTACAGATCTAGAAGCCATCAGACAGACGAACCTGCAAATATTCTCCTCCTCGAAGCCAAAGGTGCAGTGATAAACTCTTCATCCAATGCTGAAGTGCCGTCCTGGAAGTCCTCATTTGATGTTAACAAAGGAATCAAGCCAGTGAATCTCTCTGCTGCAGTGTGTAAGCTTATAACCTAGCAACCATTAACAAATTTACACAAATTATCTAAATGAATAGCAGAATCCACCAGAATAAAAAAATAGAAAGTAAAAACTTCCTGTAATTATCATGTCTGAGCCATTTTAAAAGAAAAAATTGCACATCCCATTGAAATTGGCGAATGCATAGGCCAAATAATAAAGCACGTAATTCCAAACTTACCATGTCAGCATAAGATGCTTTAAGTTTCAGAGAATTGTGAAAGATATTATTCACAACAGGAACCTGCAACATGTCCCGTGATGTAAGAATGCATATAACGGAAAAACTTGTAGAATAAAGCCCTGGATTGAATACTTGCATTATGGCAGCAATATACAACATAATCTCATCTCTTCAAGTATTTTCATCTTTAAGGGTTAACCCCTCCCTCCTTCCATCCCTCTAGTGTGTAAGTACGCAAGGAGAAGACTTTGGCCGATAATTCGAAAGTGAGACTTTCTAGAAGAGCAAGTCAAAGATGGACAAAGAAACAGAAAGCGATGAAGCAATAGGGAAAACTTAAGGATGTAGATAAGGTTGAGTTTTGAATGTTAGGAGATGGGAGAGTCAAAAAATTGCAGGAAAGTGTTTTGCTGAAAAGTGTACCAAGGAATTTTTTAAAAGAGAGATGACTCAAAATGCAAAGACTAGAGAAAGCACAAAGAAGAGCGAACAAATTCACTCAAGATCGCATAAGAATCGAGAGCTTTTCGTTAAAATGGGTTCCAGAGAGCTCACAAGCAATTTGTTTCATTTATATCCTGTTAGGATTTGTGCCCTTTAAAGGCCATCAGAGCCTAAAAATAAAATAAATTATAGTGTTTTATGCACTTTTGTAGGAGTGTACTACGGTTGTTTGACATAGGGTTGGGCAGTCTATAGACCAGGTCATGCCTAAAATCCTTTTCCTTGGGCATACACAGCACTGTTTAGGATTTATAAAAGCTTCATCCTTTATTGAGATCAAAGAAATGCCCAGGGACATTGTTCGGAAGCCATGAGAGCTTCGCGGTATCCTCTCTACGGATGTAAGCTTCTGAGTGCAAGGGCCAAAACAAAACTTTTGCACGATAAATACATATAATAGCTGCATTTTTGGGAAGCATCCCTATAGAAGTACATGTGTACATGTGCATAGAAAGAGCCCCCCTTGCATTGTAGCGATATGTGCATCTCTGACTTGCTCTTAGGAGAGGAGAGGGAGAGGGGGTCCTATAATTCACATATTGGGACAATGGTTCCACTGTTTATTGACTAACATTGACAGGCCAATCATGAGCCTCTATCCATGACTGTAGATCATGAGTCCCATTGGATTGGTGTGAGAAGACAGTTGTGGATCATGAACCCTAGCATGGGTGGAGTGCCTTTACAGTCACTTGTTTTTGACCTATTAGTATCAATCCATGTTTAGAAGTATTAATGTGTGTATTTTAATTTTTTTAAGAACCTCAGAAATATTGTTTTTAGCTTTAGCTATGATTATTTTCTTTTTTTTAGAAAACTCTACCTTAGCTGGCCATTACCGGTCACGTCGATTCTAAGCCCACGTAAAGGAGGAGGTTTGTGTTAGGTAGGTAACAAAGTAAAACTTTGCCGCAACTTACCATGAATCCTGAAAGCAGAACATGATTCATATAGCCAAACCCAAATAGTTGGGATATTGCTATAATGGTAATTTTTTTAGAAATTTTTCAAAATTTTGTTTTCTGCTACGAAAAACCTAAAAAGGGTAAAATTGATATTTTACGATTTAGTAGGAGGCAGATTTTTATGTGGGATCCACATGCAAGGGGGAGGGGGGGGGAAGGAGGCAGGAGCATGGCCAAGGCCCCAGCTCCCATACGTGGGTAGGCTACATAGGATCGAAAGTGGGGCTCACAATGGACCACAAGTCCCACACACAAAGCAAGATGCCCCTAATTAAATATAAAATATTATTTTATTATTTGAGGAGTCCAAATAGCATTAGGAGCCCTATTTCGATTAGCATTCCTACAGGGACTAGGACCTGTAGTTTTATCAGAATTCCTATTAACATATTAATTGTTTAAAGAGTCCTGATTGTATTAGGAGTCCTATTTGGATTAAGATTCCTACTTGGACTAAGACTCCAAGTTTGATCAGAATTGGTAATAAATATTATTCGTACAAAGATCCTAATTGTATTAGGAGTTCTATTTTGATTAGGATTCCTACATGGACTAAGTCACCTACTTTTATCAGAATTCAAATTAAACTAAAAGTCTATCTTATCTAGAAGATGATAAGGCTCAAAAGATTCAAGAAGGTTTCTAAAATTCTCCCTAAATCATGATAGTTGATTTCAAGATCAGATGACTCAAATTGTTTCTCTCTCACCTCACAGATCACCTAAATATCTTTTAGATAATGTTGATTCTTGATCTGAATGAAACACCCTAGGTCCTTTGAGGCCTATAATTTATATAAGGAGGGGAAACCCCCCCCCCCCCACACCCATTTCCCACACACTTCAGCCCTAACCTCTCTCTCTCTCTCTCTCTCTGCCATGTCTCTCTCTATCTCCCGCTCTCCTCTAGGTGGCACGCCACTGCCATAAGGACATTGGCTGGCACACCACTCAAAAAAGGAGAGAGAAGGGGACACGCCAAGCCCTAGACTAAGCTACAGGGTGCCACTCGAGGGAACGCCCCAGTGATTGAAAGGGTCCAAGAAACCCTAATCATGACCCATACTCTCAACCTCAGAGATTTCATATAAGGATGTTCTAAAGATGTTGTCCAGTTCAGATCGATGAATTCAACAGGATCTAAAAATCAAGTGCTCCATCAGTCAAGTCTTCGGGTATGGGGTGTGCCAAGTCCTAAGGAGGTAACCATTTGCAATATTTCAGTAAGTCATCCCAATTTTATTTATTTTGTTGTTCCTAGATACTATTTTTTTCTTAAGTTGTAAGTTTGAGTTCATATTTAAATAAAGTTTTTCTTTTGTTGTAAGACGTAAAGATACTAAACTGTAGTAGATTTATTTCTGCATTGCATTGTGGCAATTGCAAGTAAAAATTCCAACTATTAATAAATAAAACAAAGAAAATTTTTGATTTTATACTCTAGAATTCTACACAGTCACATCTTTCACATCTAACTTCTATAGAAAGATGGAATACCTTTGATACATAGCTACAAAGGCATTCGAGAATTCAATGAGAGAAGAAAAGATTGCAAACACTGGAGTTGTAGGCTGCGACTTTCTCTCTAGAACTCCCTTGAGCATTGTTCTGAAATTTGTGGTATAGCATATTTATACAGTATCTAATAATAGTTGTATATATTAAATTTCAATATAGTCATACAGTATACTAAAGTAAAATATATTATATAGCATAGTAAGTAGTCCAATATCATAGTATAATATTGTATAGCAATGTGGTATGCTATAGGAGTACATACTGTATTGGAATGATAAGTGCTCTTACGACCTCGATCTTTAACTAGATGGAGCTTGGTCCTATATAATTTACCATTCATACTGATTAAGTTTGGATCAAGCTTATCCAAATATTGTGATTTGAGATTCCTAACTTTCCGCTGATGCATTCCAGCCATGCACAACAAACTTTAGGGCAGGCATTTCAGCATAGTTTGTTCGGAAAAATCTGCTTCGCTGCTTTTGGACATTATGGGCTTAGGCTGCCATTTTCGAAATTGAGGTCATAATAGTAATTTCAATATCAGCGAGACTATCTACGCCTATGTGAAGTCAAGGTATCTTTAAAGGTTGTCTTTTGTACAAGCTTGTCTTAATATATTTTGTCTAGGGCAAAAGTGTCATGTGCAGGTCTAGTTTTAAATAGTAGTACTAATTATATAAGAATTAGGATTAAGAGGTTTAACCGAAGTCTACAAATCGGGGTTAATTAAAGGCTTTGGTTCATAGTTGAATTATTATTTCAGAAACTTCAAATTCTCTAAAGCCATTGAAGCCAGGACTGCAAGCTTCCTTTGTAATTTCAATTAATTTATCAGTTTTTTAGGCGATCTTGAATTTTTTGGTATGAATTTATATTTAATTACAAAAACACCCTAAAATGGACCATCTATGCAACTTACCCCCACCCCAATCTTTTCTCACTTTTTTCCCCAAAACAACCTTTCCTCGCAAAAACCCCCCAAGGTAAAAAGTTGTTATTTTTTGGACGGAAATGCCCTCTGGTACAAACCAAATCAATTCACGGGTCCCAAGTAGCGTACTACCGGAGCGCGTCTTTGCACTGCCGGAGCACATTCTCATAATGCCAGATCGTTGTGGCTCAGACCTGCATTGCCGGAGCGCACATTTTGAATGCCGGTACGCTCAATTAGAATGCCAGAGCGCTTGTTTATACTGCCGGAGCGTTGTGGCTCCAGAGACTACATTGCCGGAGCGGAATGCCAAAGCGTGCCTTTGCACTACCGAAGCGAGTTCTCATAATGCCGGAGTGATGCGGCTCAGACCTGCATTGCCGAAGCGAGTGTGAAAACAGAAGAGAGAAGGCCGTGTGAAAACAAACAAGGGTAGTTTAGTCTTATTGAATGCTACTTTTGGATTGGAGGGGTTATTTGCGAGGAAAGGTTGGTTGGGCGAAAAAAGTGAGAGAAAAGATTGGGGTGGGTGTAAGTTGCATAGATAGTCCATTTTAGGGTGTTTTTTGTAATTTTTTGGTATTCTGGTATCAAAACAGGTCGTCGCTCCCAAGGCGCTTGAGATCCACTACAGTTGTGCGTGATGCCAACTAAAGGAAGACGTGGTCATGCCCAACGTGGTGGAGCTATACCAACACAAGAAGATTATGAAAGTCTTATGATGAGGTTTGAGGAATTGACGCAACATGTGGGGTGCCACACCCACTTAGAACGAGCAGATGCCATCGTTTACAATAGTGTTGGATCAGAAGCCGAGAAGGTAAAACCGTTCAATAACCAAAGAAGAGAAAACTCTACATTAGAATATCGTTTAGTGCAAGCTTTACAAGGATCAGATTTGGGTATCTGAGTCAACATTCCTAATTTTTCAGGTAGATTGCAACCCAATGATTTATTGGTTTGGCTCGCTGGTGTGGAAACATTCTTGGAATGGAAAGAATTCTCATAGGAAAAGAAAGTCAAAGTCGTGCCCATTTGGGTGAAAACTCAAGTCCTAATCTGGTGGAAACAGCAACAGGTAATTTGGGTTCCAGGTTCATGAAGGAAAGGACAAAATCTTGACTTGAAGGAAGACAAAGTCATGTTTGAAGGAGAAGTTTGTCCTTGCTGATTATACACAGAACCTATATTAGAGATTTCGATAAAGAGAATTGAGTGTGCAAGAGTAAACTGACAAGTTCTATCTCTTAATAGGCCGAAACGAGGTCAAAGAGTGTGATGATCAACTTGTTGTGAGGTAATAGGATTTTTAGTCTTGAAGAAGCATATCAACTAGCACTAAAAGTTGAAACAAAGTTGAGAAGAGGCTCTTTAAGTAGGTCATTTGGTAAGGGAACATCTTCAGCACAAAATGGGCATGTTGCAAATCAAAAACAGAAAGATGTGTTTGACTCAATTTCTCCACCTTGATACATCAAAAGGCAAAACCCTAGCAACAAATAAGCCACTTCAAATTTGTGAACAAAGGCCTTAGTGTTTTAATCATAGCAAGCATTGGTATCGATCCATAGTTACCCAGAACGGGAGCGATAAGAGATCTGTGACCGGAGCAGGAGCGCGGAGTGAGCTATGCTAAAAGTCCCATGGTCGGGGGAATGAGGTCCGTATATGGTCAGGTAAAAGGTTCGAGATCACTGACTTTCAGGGAGAACGTTTTAAATCTGCGAAGGAGGAGTTTCTTACTATATGGGATTGATTTCTGCCATGCTTAGGAACGAGGTTCCTGAAGTTCACTTTTCTCATGTATTGTAATTTGGGAGCGAATTCAATGAACAATATGTTGAACTTTTCCCAACTTTACAAAACCAAGTATCAATTAAACAAGAATCATGCCATTGAAATTCTCTTTGAATTGTTGTTGTCATTGGAGTATGATTTCATATGAGTAGCAATACTTAAAATTCAATATGGTGTACCTAAGTCTTTTGGGCACAAAAGGAGCTTTGTGTCCTAGACCTCGGCAATCTCCAGCTCTCTCTCCCCCTCAATCTCTCTCATCAAGTGGTGAAGATCTCTCTCTCTCTCTCTCTCTCTCTCTCTCTCTCTCTCTCTCTCTCTCTCTCTCTCTCTCTCTCTCACAGATACAATCATTGGGGACTTTCGTTGACTCCCATTCTATTCAAATTTCTTGGGGAACATTGTGATCTATCTCCCACTCACACATTGACAAGATAAACTCTCTCAACTCTCCTATTGTAGATGCAATGAAACTGGTGAAATTACAAAAAGTAAAGAGCGAAGATGAAGCATTTGTCATAAGCAATCTCAAACTTTCAGTGAAGGGAACCCTTTTCAACTACCAAATTCAACACACAACCAGATTGTGGTGTAATGCACACCTTATTTCATATGATACCCTTTCTCAGCTATTGACAATCGATGCTGGGTTAGATTTCCCATTTTAACAATGTTTCTAATTTATCATTTGCCCACATTAAAATTTCTACTCATAGGTTAACTTACATGCATTGCTAGGTCGAGATCCAAACTTTATTGTATATGAAACAAAAAATGTGTTGGTGAAACTCAATCCCAAAGTAGAGGATACTTAGTTCAAAGTTGGTGGAATCATGATTCCACTTCATCATGGAACCATGATTTTTGGCATAGGAATCTGGATCCCATTTACGTGGAATCGAGTTCCCCAATTCCCGAATCAAGATCCCAACTATCAAGGAATCGCCTGGAATCGAGATCTTGTGCATTAGAGCGCAGGAGCTTCCAGAGCGGAAGCGAACCCCTCCTTAGAAGATCCCGGTAACAAAGCACCGATCCTTTGGGTGCCCTAAAAGGCAGGAAGAACATAGCTCTACAACAGGGACAATGTTTACAAAGGCCTCTCTGCTCACGAATAGCTAGGTGCTATGGCAGCCAAAACAGGTCGCAGATGCATTAAGTAGAAGATCCTAATGACTTCGGATACCTGCCTCAGTTATATGCTATTGACCCTTATTTTTGCAAAATTCTTCAACAGTGTACGCAGGGAGACATGTATTCTTCTTTTGGCTATGTTTTGCAGGACGGATTTCTTTTTAAAGGAAGTCGTGGAGGGCTCTTCACATTCAGATTATTGACGAGCAACATGGTGGAAGCCTCAAAGGGCACTTCAAGTTGGATTAGTAGAGGAGAAATATTATTGGCCAAGACTCAAGCGAGATGTCAGACAATATATCGAGAGGTGCAGACTTGTCAGCTAGCCAAAGGCCAACTGCATAATATTGGCTTATATTACCCATTACCAATTCCTATAGCGCCATGCATAGATATCAACAAGAATTTTGAGGTTGAACTTCCTTGCACAGCTAAAAGCTTTTGTGTTTGCAGTGGTGGGTACATTATCAAAGATGGCACACTTTATCCCTTGCAAAAACAACCTCAATGCTATGCCTCCAGCTAATTTATTCTTCAAGGGGGTGCTTCGTCTTCATAGAATTCGTAAGACTGTTACTTCTAATAACAACAATGTTGTAAAATGCAGCCGCATCGCCGCATCATGCGCGATGCACTGGCAACCGCATCGCCTGACACAGCATATGCACTTTGGTGGGATGCGCCCGTATATGCACCACATCCCACCGCATATGCGGCTGCATAGGGCGCATATACAGCCCGTGTGCCAAATGAAGAATACCCCCTCAAAAGGGGTATTTTGGTATTTTTAAGCCTCGAAAAGGGGAGAAAGGGTTTGGGGGGTATTAAACCCCCCATACCACCAAACTTCGTGGCCTTTAAGACATTAAATTGATAAAAAAAAAAAAAAGTGGCAGAAATTTGAAATTTGATGCACATGGAGACCCTCTAAATAACTTGTCTGATTAGGATTTGAAATGTAGAATATCAAGACTGAAGAAATGATCATTTGTCTTGACTTTTGAACTCTTTAATCTTCATAGACCTTTAGTTCGTATTTTGTAACTTTAAAGTTTGTAGTTGCAAATTTGTGATTACGGTTGTTTTCCATGTTTTATGAAGTTCGTGTCAAGTTTCGAGTTTCCACTTTCTAATGTCTTCTATGATTTATTAAGGGATAGTGGATACAACATCTCCGACAGCTAATACTTTTGGGATTAATGGATAAATTAATACCTACTATCACATAAATCACCTCCATATGTTTTCCTATGCATTAACCTATTTTTTTAGATTTTTTAGAGTTTAGATTTTTTATAATTTTTTATATTTATTGACCGCATCGCGGTGATGCACCCGCATTTGAACCGCATCGAGCCACATTGGTCCGCATCCCGCATTTTAAAACACTAGATCGTGATACACAATCTTCAAGTGACTTTATGGAAGAACGTTAGGCACATAGCTTCATTATAAAGTGACTACCATCCGCAGACTGATAGCTAAACCGAGATTGTTAAAGAAAAGTGGGATATTTATATAGGAGCCTCACACGAGACAAGCCTTCACAATGGGATTCGATCTAGCCACAAGCCAAATTTTCTTATAACAATATGGCCAATCGGTCCACAACAAAGTCATCTTTTGAGATTGTGTATGGGAATGCACGAATAAGGTGTCACATTTGGTACCTCGGCCACTTTATAGCAAAGGCAGTGACTTGGCAGAACATTCCCCAGTTTGAATTGTCCCACAGTAATGATAAGAGGAAAAACAATTGGGCCCCAAGTTTGAATGGCCCAATAACTACACCAAAAAGAAGAGTTATTTGGAAACAAGTGAATGAAAACAGTTGTCCTCAGAGATAAGTGTTTGGCAGAGTTATCTTTGTTAGTGACGAACAGAAGGGCTTGTAACTTGATAAGTGGAGCAGATTCAATTGTGTCTTGCACTCCTAAAAGGGAAGGAGGGAAAACATATTTATTTGTTAAAAAATGGCCCGTATTAGTGAGCCTTAAATAATATATATTGTTGAAAATTTCATTCCATTCTCAGAAATTAATCATCTATTGAAAGCTTTGAACAATATACTCTATGATTCCACAAAATTATTTTCTAATAAAAATCTGTACAAAAATAACTTCATTCTTGGTCAATATGAAAGTCAGACACAGTACACATTCCAACCACAGAGATGAATGTATGCCATTTACTATGTGCTGAAGGCCATCTAACAATAATGCTTGTGCACACTCACACACCGCTCATGAAAAGAAAAAAAACTCACCTTCTTGGATTTTTTCACCATATAATTTGATTCCCTTAAAGGAAGAAACAGTGATGCATAGAGCAACAACCTTCTTTGGTCATCCTATCAAATTGAAAATAATTAGAAAATTTTCCTAATATCATGGTATATGTCAACTTCAAAAAGCCACTGCATAATAAGACAATCGAAAAATGAAAAAACATATATACAATGACACATGGATAACATTACCAACATCTTGATGACTACATAACTTCATAATAAATCATGGTGCCCGTTTTAATAGAAATGCCAAAGTCTCTCAAATGTTTGTAAAGGGTAAATACTTAACTATCTAATGTGAATAGGAATCATTGCATGCCATAGAGGCAATACAACATCAGCTACTTCATTAATGGGAGTTGGCAGGAGGAGGCAGAAGCTCAAATCCTAAGACTTGAACGTTGAACACAATAAAAATTATTGTATATTGTCTTAGATGATGTAAGGGAAGTATCAATGGGATACCAATATATAATCTTGCTAAAAAAATTTAAGCAGGTTTGATGGCCTTCGATGAAACCAATTGGGTTGTTTGCCTTGGCTGCTTCAGTATGTTTTAAGCACTTGAGTCCACACATACACGAGTGCGCAAACACACAACATCAAACACACAAGATCAAACATTTGATCTTTGATCATAAAAGACCATCCTTGCAAACTTAAAAATATTGTTTTAAACAATATTGGCTTAAATCCTTGGTTTCACTATGCTTAGCACAATGAACATAAAATCCTCCAATGTATATTCTAGGTCAGTTATTTTTTCATGTGGTTATGAGAGCATCCACTCAGCGATCATGTTGCCATCCCCTGATACTAAACCTCATAGGTAAACATCCAAGGTGATGCATAGGTCAAAAGATGGCTCTCAAAATCAAAATAAGTTTGAAATATGAGTCATTAGGTTGTGTACATTGAAATTTTGTCAATGTTGAATGCCAAACCCTTCTCTAACAGCATCAAAAAAAACTTCCTCGATTCCTATGCAAACTTCCTTGGATGACAAAAGAAAAGAAGCAGCATGGTAAAGGGCTTACCAGATGTCCCTCCACGGTGGCCCAGCAGTGTTGTTAAAGCCCCCGTTTTCTCACAAAGGAGGAAGGAGCCCATTAAAGAGGAGAATGATCCTCCTCATGAATGGCCCACCAAAAAAATGCAAATGTCAAGAGACTAGAAAACCTGTTCCCATTATAAGTTTATAAACAACATTATTTGAAAAGTAAGGTGCAAGCCGTGTAAACTGTAAAGAAATAACTAACTTAGAAGTACCAGTCAAGCCAGCACTACATGATCATCTACTGCTCTAAAATGGACATGATGCACATAAGAAGGTCCTGAGAAATGGAGGGACAACCATGTGTTCTACATGTGAAGGATGGAATACCAGGTATTAGTAAGGACGTAGAAAGATATCAACTGGTACTCCTTGTTTCTAACTCAGATTGTTTACCATGATGCCAAGGCACCCAAAATACTTTTGCAGAGAGAATGGTATCAAGATCCACAGAACTAAGAACAAAATGGTATTCTCACTATACATGGGTTTGTTCAAATGAAGTGAGCCAGACAGTAGCAGATTTAGACTTTTTAAGCCTTTATAACAAAGTTGATTTTGGTTTAGGGATGTGGTATGGGATGGAGGTCCGGGTTGATATTAGCTTAATAGCATTTCTAGTGTAGTTTGTTCAGTTTTGGGGTTGAGGTACAAGGACAGCAATTTTATAATTTTTGTTTTGGTCAATTGGTAGGCTTCAGCCATTTAGCCTAGTTCCCTTGCAGCAAGGATTATGTTACGTTTCTGATTTTCAATGCAAATCTATGTTTGTTCCGTTCTTTTTTTTTGAGAAAAGGTTAACATTGTATTAGTGGATATGAAGTGTACAAGAGAGAAGAGACCAAGTTCACCCCCTAAGGGGTGGACTGGAAAAATACAGTCAGCATATCATATACAAAAAGGGCTTATAAAACCACCCAATGTAAATGTTTAACATGAGGCTTTCAAAAAATACAAAAAATGAGGAGGCCTAGAAAACCCCGGTGATGTGCTATGGAGGCGAGCTGAGCCAGAGGTCTTGTGCAAAAAAGGAGACGACCCCAGCTTGATCTTGTAATTGTATATTAGCTCCCTCTTTCACCAAGCGATCCGCGAAGTCGTTGGACGTCCTCCATGTATGCCGCCATGAAACGTCCATATCCCTGCAAAGGGGATCAATTTCATCGAATGTAGTGGTTAGGTACCATGGCCGAGGGGAAGCCCTACTAGCCCAAGAGAGAACATTTTTTGAATCTCCTTCAATGATGAGGTGTAATCCCCAAGAGCGATTAAACTTTTTCAGGCCTTGAAGGAGGGCCAAGGCTTCTGCAATTTGTGCTTCCATGAAGCCAAGGTGCTCTGAGAAAGTAAGAAAAACATTGCCTAGGTGATCTCTAAAAACCCCCCAAGCCCCAACCGGCCTAGGTTTCCCTAAGGACCAACCATCAAAATTTAGCTTGATGGTTCCTTCTAGGGTTGTTGCCAAAAGCTGGATCTTTGTGGTTGTCGTGGGCAGTGGAGGAGAATATTTTTCCATTGGGGGAGGAACTGGGTCCTTTGAATACCTGAGAAGGCCTTGTGGTTCAAGGCCCAGAAGGTTACCATGGCGATTGCCTTGTACAGGAGAGTTGAAGCTTGTAATTTTGAACCTCGAAAGATTCGGTTTTCTTTCCACCCAAATGGTCCACAGGGTTGCCACTAAGGTAGCCTTCCAAAGGGCTCTACCAGCCTTTGGCCATGGAGTATGAAGCTCATAGGAGATGAGCGCTTTTACCGTAGGCGGAGTGACCCATTCAATGCCAAAGAGTTGCAAAATTTCCCCCAAAGTTCAAAGGAGAACTCACAGTGTAAGAAAAGGTGGGGGTTTGCCTCCTCATCATTTTGGCATAAAGCACATCTGTTGGGGATAGGAATCCCTCTCTTTTGGAGGTGGTCAGTAGTGAGGACTTTGTGCGAGTAGGCCAGCCAGTTGAATGTTTGGACTTTAGGTGAGGCAAAAGTAGACCACACTTTCGAAACTACCGAGGTGGGGTTGACCGGAAAGGTGGGAGGTTATGAAAGGATTTTATAAAAGGAGGCCACCGAGAACTCACCCGAAGGGGTGGGTGTCCAGACCAAAACATCTCTCCCTTAGGAATAAATTGATAGTGAAGGATTGTTAAGAGCACTTGAAATTGGTTAAACTCCTCTTCGGTTAGGTTTCTCTGAAAAGAAGGATTCCAGGCTCTATGTTCTCCTGTAAGAACCAATTCCTCAGCCACTGTTGCTTCTTGATTGATAGGTGAGTAGAGAGCTAAGAAGCCTCCCGCAGTGGTGAAGAACCTAGCCATAAATCTGACCAGAATCTCACACGGGAGCCCACTCTCGGATGAACTCTAATTTGTTTTGTGAAGTGAGACAAGGCCGAAGGGAAGGATTTCCATGCTCTTGAGGCATTATGTTTGTGGGACTTCTCTGGCACCCATACTCCTTCAGGTATCCTATACTTGTTTCTTAAGACCTGAGCCCAAAGGGAAAGCTGGGTTGCAAGTCGCCACCACCACTTGCCTAAAGGAGCGAGATTATCCTTTCTTAAAACCTTGATACCTAGACCACCCTGGTTTTTTGGAAGGCAAATGTTGTCCCAAGCAACTAGATGGAATTTAGTCTTCTGCGCCTGCCCTGACCATAGGAAGTTACGCATGAGCTAGTCCAAGCGATTAGCCACTTGAGCAGGCATATGGAAGAGAGACATTAGGTAGCCTGGAGAGTTAGATAAGGTAGCTTTAATCTGCCTGCCGTAGAGAGGAGACGACCTTTCCATCGTGCCAAGCGTTTGTCCACCCTATCAATGACATGGGACTATTGACCTTTTTTGGGTGGGAGACCTAGTTAGGTTGTAAGGAGGTCCTCCACTTTACATTCCCAGTTGGGACTGAGCCCTCTAATCTCAGCATTTGAAATTGCTACCCCCATCATTTTTTATTTTTCCATGTTGACTTTGAAACCAGTTGCTACTAGGAAGCATTGAGGAAGAGGTTCAGGGTATCCACTTCCCTAGGGGAGGCGTCTAAGAACACCAGAGTGTCTTCTGCATATTGCAGATGGGACACTGTCGGGCCGTGTCTACTGCTCCTGAAGCCGAAAAGAAGTCCTGCCTGAAACACCCGGGAGATAGAACGACTGAAGACTTCGGCGGCAATTGCACACAGGAAGGGCGAGAGGGGTCTCCTTGTTGAGGCCCCTTGAGGAAGAGAAAAAGCCTTTTGGTTCCCTTTTTATTAGTGGTAATTATGGATTCAAAACTATCGCAATTTAACCATGTAGACAGATGGAATGATAATTCAGTTTGAACAGCATTTTTTACCAAGAGAGAACCCAGAAATGGAAGATACCTAAGTTCAGGCACAGAGAGAGAGAGAGAGAGAGAGAGAAAGGTGTTTTTATTAATTAACATAGAAAGGGTACTGTTTTCACCGATACTAACAGATCACAGGCCAGAGGTGTGCAAAAGTGAGAAAGTATGTGCTGTTATTTCACTGTTCACCACAGAGTGAAAGAGAAAATTATTTACAGCCACTAGCAACATGCGTGTGTGTGTGTGCGCGCGTGTTTCCACCTTCTTATAGAAGTCGCTTCTTGGCTCATCGAAAGCCAGATTTCAACACAGGTCATTGCTTTAGACAGCTTGCACTTCATTTTCAAATAAAACTGGAAATATTGGGGAGTAAAGACTCTTGACAACATTTGCACTTCTATTTGTAACCCAGTTATAAGTAGAATGGATACCCTCTGTGATGGGCCCCTTCATCTTTAGTAAGAAAGTCGGGGGCTTATCATCCGCAGTTGCGCTGAGGTGAAGGAAAGTCACATGACCCTCCTATTGTGTAGCCTTTTTTCAAGCTTTTCCAAAATATAGTAGAAATAAGTTTTTTCGAAGTTCTTAACCTCTTCGAGCGTATTACTAGCCAAGAAAGAGAACAGGTACAAAGAGGGTCGCCATCAGCTGCTTGAGCTTCAGCTAGGGGTTTAGCATTGGGGATGGGTCATACTTTCAAAAACTGCTTCATCCTAATTATGGAAAAAACTATGGTAAGCATGTGACCAGGAAGAACATGGCAACCAAAGTGCCAAATGAGGCAGGTACCATCTTGCAAGTAGGAAAGGGGACAATCCTGATCAAACAGAAAAAAGAATATCCTCATTTGCTCCTTGGATGTAATCCTGCACAACTGTCTCTCAATTAACCCACTCAACCCTAGGGACGAGAGCGAACCTTAGAAACTTTCTTCTCGGTACACACAATATGATTGTCTTTGTTGGCAAAAGGAGGATAATCGCTGTTGCACACAAGTTCAATCGTGATTTCCTAGTCATTTCATCAAAACTTGGAGAGCCTTCAACCAAACGGAGGAAGGACGGAAGAAAGTATTTGACAAAAGATTAGACTGAAGACCAAGATTCACATAATTTTCTTGTCACCACCCTCATATTAAAGGTAAACTGGCTCCCAGGGCAACCAAAAGGTGAAAAAGATGGGAAACAAGGGAAAGTCCGGAACAGAGTGGTGCTTCTCAATGCCAATTACCCTATTCGAAAGGTGGCTTGTGCACTTCCCATGAATGAGGTCTGATCCTTGAGAGTTGGGTCAGAGGCAGCTGCCCGGGGCCTCTTACCATGAAAGGGAGAAGGAAGATATGAAGAACACAACTTCGGATCAATCAAGATCACCAAAACAAACAAAACTTAAACCATCTATGGATTTGGACAGAAAATAATGCCATATTTCTAGCAAGGACCTCATATCAACTACTTTTAATACCACAAAACAAAGTTGTGCCACAAAAATTGTTCAAAAGATGCTTTAAGAAATATTTTTAAAATCCACACTGCAGTAAGTACGATGCGATCTATCAAAAACAAAATAGTTCTTTTAGTTACAAAATAATAATTCAAGCATTTCCTATTTTTGTTTTGGTCAAAAAAATTACTCACATTGAATGTTGAGTATCCAATTTGTTGTAGAACATTCCAGGCAGCATTCATAAAAGCAATACAAAGCCTGAGGAAATTGCGAAACTAGTTTAGATAAAAGCATAAAGAATCAGCTTCATATTCTACAAGCACTTCCACAACCATTAGGAAGAGATAGCCCATCAGAAATTCACTGCAAGAGTCATCAATTGGAATATTGATAAATTTTCAAAATAATGAAATTTGTTTTCATGAAGAATTACAAAATCCTTAATATAATGGATCTAGAACATAGACCAACATCATAAGATTTTGTTGAATGCCCAACATTTATTGCCTTTTAGTATATCAAATTCACATGTGAGTTTTTTTTTCCTTTTCTTCTTTTTTTTTTTTTTTTTTTTGTGGGTGGTTGGGTGGTGGGGGTAAGGGTGGGGGGTGAGGGTTTTGAGGGCACATATTAAGTACTAGGGAGCCTGCCTAGGCAGTCCTATGGAGAGCTAGGCCAAAAATAAGGCATTCGGCTAAGGGCTCCAACTGATGGATGTGATGCGCTTCTCTCTCTCTCTCTCTCTCAAAACACACACATGGACAAAAAACCATATGCACTCCATCTATTACACATAAGAAGAAAAGGAATACGACAACCTCCAAGTTTTTGATGCAAGGCCTCCCTCACACACACACACACAATACCCCTATGATCTCTCTCTACATACAAGAAGAAGACGAAAAAGACCCCCAAGTGTTTGATGCAAGATCTCTCTCTCAAACATACTCATACACTAACTTTACATATAAAAAGAAGAAGACATCCTCCAAAAGTTAATGCGAGCCCCTCTCTCTCTCTCATAGACCCATATGCTCTCTCTTTCACTCTACATACAATAAGTTTTGCGGTTTTGTGGCCTTAAAAGCCCGTGAGAGAATGTAAAAATAATAAGTATAGTGAATTGTGTACTGCAGTGAGAGTGTATGTTGGTTAACTAGCCTAGGTTTAGGCGGTCTATGACTCAAATCATATTCAAAACCATTTTACCTTGAGCATAGGCACTCTTTTAGCATTTTATGGAGAGTCATCCCTTGTTAAGGTTGGAGAGATGCCTAGGGACGATACTTTGTAGGCCAAGAAAGCTTTATAGCCTCCTGTGTGTGGTCGTAGGCTAGTAAGAATGAGAGCCAAATCCTCAACAAACTTTCGCACATGTACCTACGAGAGCCACATTTTGGGAAGCAACCCTATAGAAGGATAAATATATATGTGCATAGAGAGAGTCCCCCTTGTACTATAAGTGATATGTGCACGTGATTTACTATTGGGGGGGAAGTTGTAATTCACATACCAAGAACGTGATTCTACTATTTATTAGCTAGCTTTGATTGGCCAATCATGAGCCCTTCACATGATTCTAGGGCATGGGTTCCGTTGAGTTGTTTGAGAATATAGTTGTGGATCACAAGTCCTGGCACGGGCAAGGTGCTTGACAGTCACTTTTATTGACTCATGCGTATCTATCCACTTCTAGAGGTATTTTAAGAGTTATCAGTAATTTTTTAAAAAATTCAGAACAATTGTTTTCAACTTTATTTATGTTCTTGCGATTTTTTAATATTTTACAGATTCTTTATAGATTGTCTTAGTGGCTTCAAACCAATGTTCTCATATTCGCTTCAAAGTCTTCTTTGGTTTAGTGAGAAAAATGAAGCGATTCGGCTGCTTCGAGGGAAGACTTCGAATTTTTTTAAAATTTAAGCTAAATAAATTACATATTTATATATATAATATATAATAAAATAAAATAAAAATTCAAAAAAAACAAAACTCTTATTTAGATATTTCATTGCTTCGGCCGAATCGGCCCAAACCATACCCGAATCTAACCGAATATCTAACCGAAGAAGCCCGAAGCAAACCGATTCTAACCAAAGTGTCAACACCAAGCTTCGCTTCAGTCTAGGCCTAAAATCCGAAAGCTTCGGCCGAAGCAAAGTGAATTTGGCAACACTGCTTAAAATCCTAAAAGGGCATTTACAAAACTTCTACAACTTATAGGAGCATAATTGAACCCATATGGAGGGCCCAAGGCCCAACCCCCACACGTGTGGGCCACATGGAGTGGGATGTGAGGCCCATGTGAACCACATGCCCCACATAGTGGGACACCCCCAAATATTTCCCAATAATTTGGGGGATCTTATGTAGAATCCAGTCATATATGAAAAAATATTTAGTTTGTTACAGGACATTTTTGAAAAATCATAGAGAAAGATTTTGTGAGAATAATTGTGGATGTAGAGAATATTTGTGTTTAGAAAATATTCTTTCAATCTTTAAAATTTCACCAATACTCTTTTGAGTTTGAATTTCTACAATCCATTTGTGAGAGAAGAAATTCTAGCCGAAATACGAGATGAATTTTGAAGGGTCAGATTCTAAATTGAGTAAAGGTGGATATCGAACAAAGATTCAGGGGATAAGGTTCTTAAATTCCTCCCTAAATCATAATGGATGATTTCTAGGATGGATGGTCTCTAACACATCACAGATTACCAAGAAATATTTTGGTCAAACTGAATCCTAATCTAAGTAGATATCCTAGGGCCCTTAAGAAGTATATAAGGAGGGGACTCCTTCTATTCTCAACAACTATGTTTCTCTGACCTCTCTCTCTCTCTCCTCCATGCCATATCTCTCCCACTCAAGTTGTCTCTCTCATCTCTCTAAGGTGGCATGCACCAACTGATAGGGACTTAAGGATGGCACGCACCACCCAGGATACAGAGAAGTTGGGGGCAGCCCAGTCCAAATGCTGGCTAGGGGAAGTGTATGGCAAGCCGCAAAGTTTAAAAAGAGTCTAGACAATCCCTAACTGTAGTAGCCTATGCTCTCAGCCCCATACCCATAGTTTGTGATAAGGGAATTCCATAAGTGCTTCCTCGTTCAGTGGATTCAACAAGACCTAAGGATCAAAGTGCACCATCTATTTGGTAGTCAGTGTGGAGTGTGCTAAGTTTAAAGGGGGTAACCCTAGGCAAAGGTTTAATAAGTCATCCCAGTTTTTGTTTGTTAATTTATTTTCAGTTCTTGACAAATTCCATATTGTAAGATTGAATTTCAGTTTTTTAATAAGTATAATTTTCGTAGTAAAATTTAAAGATCCTAATTTCCCTCCAAAAAAAAAAAAAGGATTTAAAGATCCTAGACTGCAATAGGTTTATTCCTACATTGTATTATAGTAATTGTAAATAGAAATTCCAGTTATTAATAAAGAAAAGAAATGCCCCCAAGTGTTCGATGCGAGGCCTCTGACAATGTTCAAAAAGCCAGATGCGCCCGCCTAGGCAGTTTGGGGGCATGTCTGCCTAAGCAGGCGCCCAAAAGCAAGAACAGACATAGCATCCCTCAGATTTGGTTTCACAATCTAAATATTTACAACATGTCAATTTAATTCAAAGTTTCGAATTGTTCACAAAATGTAAGCCCAAACTAGTAGGTATTCACAAAATATTCCAACTACCAACATGTTACAATATTAAAAAAGAAAACTCAAAATAAAAGTATATCAAATAATAACATTCTATACAAAAATATTCTATTGCACAAAGCTTTTCTAAATGAATACCATATAGTCCTAAACTAGGAAATATTCACAAAATATTTTAAGTTATCAACTACAATATGTTAAAATATCACAAAAGAAAAAATTAAAAGAACACCAATTCTCATCAAAAAATTAAAAGAAAATCGAATCACATCACGTTATACAAAAAAAATACGAAACCCTATTTCAAATAATGCAATGCACTAACGTTTTCAACATGAACTGATATCACCCCAAACCAGTGACCGTTGGTCACTATAAGTCCTCTTATGCGACTACTCCAAGCTCAAAAAATTATCGGGAAATATATCTTTTGATTTCACAAGAAATCGAAAATATTGAAAAGCTTTGCGAGCTTAAGAAAAATCTCAAAATCTAAGCATTTCAAGAGTTTTTCTCTATCTGAGATATACAAAAGGGGTTTTGGGGGATGAGAATGTTGTCTCAAAACCCTTACCCCCCCCCCGCCCCCCACCAACTTTTTTTACGGGGGGGGGGGGAAGAACCAAATTTTCCGCCCTCAACCAACCTGTGTCGAGGCACCAACTAGGCGGATGTCTAGAGGAATAGTGCTTAGGAGGCCCACCTAGACATTTTGGCTTCCTAGCCACCGTGAGTTTTGAAGTATGGTCTCTTGCATACATATAGACCCCTATGCTCTCTCTCTCTCTCTCTCTCTCTCTCTCTCTCTCTCTCTCTCCCAGCCCGGACAAAAAAAACCAAAAAACCCCCACCCCATACTTTAGGGCTGCTCAGGTATCAGAGCGCCCACTTCGAAGGCCAAATCGGCCTTCTATAACATTGGTGATAACATGTTCACAAGCGAAATTTTAAATTTGCACATACTATGATACTAATCATACCATGTATTATTATTTGTTTCGAGAAATTTGGATACCAAAGAACATAAACAGGACATATTAACCTGCAAGCTTTCACTGCTCCCAACCCTAATTTTTAATCTTCGCTCTCTACAAACTACGGAGGACCATCATGTTTCAAGTGCTAAAAACATTGACCAAATCATACAAGAAGATCAAAATTGGACCATAGAACTACAAGCCTTAAGTACCATAATTTAGTAAGTAAATGCATATGTATTTGAAATCCAAGAACTAGATTAGTAATGCTACTTTGCAAGTTTAACTACACAAACCAGTGTTGTCAAATTCACTTCACTTCGGCCAAAGACTTCGGAATTTAAACATAGACCGAAGCGGAGCGAAGCCTAGTCCTACCGCTTCGATCAGATTCAGGTCTGCTACGGAGCGATTCGGCCGAAGCTTCGGCCTCTTCATGAAAGAAAAATCTATATAAAAGTACTCTTTTATTATTTGTTCTTTTTTTTTTTTTTTTTTTTTTTTTTTTGGAATTTTTGTGTTAACTTTTTTTTCATTATTTTTATATATATTACATATAAATATCTAATTTATGTATATTAAATTTAAAAAAATAAAAGTCAAAAGTCTTCCCCGGAATGGACCGAAGCACCGAATTGCTTCATTTTTCTCACCAAACCGAAGAAGACTCCGAAGCGAATATGACAACATTGATACAAACCTGATGAAAATCTCCGATCCTACTCTTCCACTCCATAGGTCACAAAGGTCCAGATATGCCTACACTGATAATGGAAATCAAAAAACAAAAAGAGGCAAGGAGTGATGTAGACTTGCTTTCTGAGAGCATAACTTTTCAACCCAATATCTATCAACGATAATCATAAGCTCATATCTAAGCTATTTGCAAGAGCCAAACGTCTAGTTCTATATTTTTTTCCTAATTTGAATGTATTGGGCGTCAAATGGCTGAAAGCTTGACAGAAAACTTAAGAAATTTAGGTCCTGTTATGAGTAGGATTCGGTTTTCTTTTATCTTATTAAGTTGGTTTCCTTGTGTAGTTCAGTTTCCTTGTGCTTCTGTTTCATAGTAGATTAGGTTTCTTCATAGGCTTCCTTTTCTGTACATAGAGTCTTAGACAATAAAATTAGGAACCTAAAACTAACATGAATACATATGAAGGGTCTATGGTCAAACCATGATTTGGGTAATAAAAATGATTTTTGCAATTGTGTAAGCAAGTTCCGCATGAATTTGTGATCATATTCCTAGTTCTTGTATAGTGTCGATTCTATGCAAATCTAGGCCCTCCATCATTATCTTCTTTCATCCTCAATCCCAACCATTCTCTCTCTACACTCCCTCGGCACTCACCGTATCTTCCATTGCTCTCTAAACCTCCCTCATCTCCCATCTTCTATCATCTTCCACCATTGAACCCTAAATGCATCCAAAACACCAATATTAAACCTTAGTTCTCCTTAACACCATCCATGCCAGCCAAAAAACCCTGAACTTAGCATCCACAGAATCCAATCATTGTCCCACAAACCTTAACCCTAATTTCCTTATACCATGACTAACAAACCCCAGCTTTACTCGTGTAGAAGTCATCCTTTCAATCCTACATCAAGGATTAACTGAAAATCAAGACCCCAAGCACATGTGCACACCCTTCAAAGTGTTAGGGATAAGCAAACCCTTCTCTCTGAGATCAATGCGCTAAAAGTTAAGCGAACATCAACACCTATGCCATACAAAACTCAAATTTTGATAACACTTATCACATGAGCCAAAGAATAACTTCCCTTTATCTCCCTAAATGTGTGCCAAGAGATTGCCGTACTTAATTGCAAAACTTACATCCATGACAATCTTAAAAAACTGCCATGATAAATATTAAAAGCAGGACACAACTTAATAATAAAATGATCCAACCAAACTAGCTTGCCATGTCCACTGCTCACCCATAAAAATTTATTCGATGTTTGAGGTAAACCTAATTCTCTCAAAGACATCAAACTAATCCGGAAGCTTATTAAAAGTTAAAGGGAAAACTTTCTCAGTCGCTGGGCTATTAAACTACAAAGCCCTCGCATATTAAAAAACCACTTTTTAGATTGGTGAGAGACCAACAAGGGTTCATAAAATCTCGTCCTCTCCAAAAACGATCTCCTCAGAGAGATAGAGAGAGAGAGATTGAGATTTGGAGCAGTGAAGATGATCCAAATACATTGCTACCGTAAAACCCGAATCTGGGCTGTGCACTTGAATGAGCAGTAGATCGAAGGAATTTCGAGCATTTGGGATACAAATTGAATCTTATTTAACGAACTCATTCCAAAAACAACATCTTCAAAGAGAAAATATATTAGCATGGAGCTCCAAAAAATGCCTCAAATTATTGCCACCCCAAAATCATATCTAAGAGAAAAGCCATATAGAAATGAAAAGAGAGAGTATAAATGCAATGGTCTGAATGAGTGTGCGGTGTGCCATAACGTGGAGAGAGGGAGTGCAATAAATGCAACAGAAAGAGTATGGGGGAGAGAGAGGGCATGTATTAGAGAAAGTATGTTATAAGTGTGATGGAGAGAGAAAATGTGTAAAAAATGTGATGGTGGGGGAGAGAGAAGCAAGTGTTGGAGAGAAAGTGTGCTACAAATGTGGAGAGAGAGTGAGAGCGCAAAAAAGAGGGAGAGTGCATAAATGCAATAGAGAGAAAATGCACTAAATACCATAGCATTTTCTCAATCATTGTTTTACTTTTCTTCTTTTGCTTGGTGCCCAGGTATATACGTGCCTAAGGCCACTTCGCTTTGGAAGGCTGCCTGGACCACCTAAGTGTCCAGGTGGCCGGATTTTCCATCACTGTTGAAACTTATTGGAGGATCATGATTTGGAGGTGACATGGAGCAAATTAGGTCCTTCACCCATCGCAAAAATGGTTTTTGAGATAGGGAAATATTAGTTTCTTATATACCGAATGAGGAACATAAAAGTTTTGACAAAATTAAATGAAGAGAGTGAAAAATCCTTTGCCAAGAACAAATGGAAAAAGAAAGGAGGATGTTTGGCAGACCAAAGTGACAAGGGGGACCCATAAATATCTCTAATATGATGGAGTCGGGATATTAGTAGAGGTTGGGATGAACCACATAAGGGCTTTTCTAGGACCCTCAGTCACCTCAAAATGGTTCTGAGGTTAGGGAACATTATCGTCTAATATTAGGGTGCAGGTGGGGTTCTCATGACCTCATATTAAGGGATTTATAGGTCCGACATAATATGGTTCCAAAATGATCGTTCAAGAAACATACATGGATGGATCAGAAAAAATTGGCCGAAGGGAGGTCCACAACAACTCTTTTCAGTTGCATATGAACAGCAGCTACATCATATCCAGGCTCTCAGAGATCTCAAAAAGCTGGAGAACAGGAGACGGACAGTTGGCATCACTTGTTATCAGTAGAATGAGCATTCATGGTTACACATTTTGACGATTAATGACAACAGTGTACTGGCTGGTAGAGCAGAAGAAAGAGAAACTTTAGAATTGCCTATTATCAGGTATGTAGGAGTGCATTGACGGAGACTTTCACACTATCGCCACAACTAAGAAAAAAGAAAAAAGGCTGACCTAATGGTACAATGTGAAGTGTCAAATATTCCATCATATTTCATTAACTGTCAACAGTCAACCTACTAATTGGAGGATTATGAGTCACATATACGAACAACCAAAGAGGTCCAGTTATGCTAAGGATTCATCTTTCATAGGCCCCGATTGGGAAGATAGTTTCCGATATGCTCTTACAAGAGATTAACAAAGCCAATCCCATCACCATCCACTTCTAGATGTGAACGAGGCTAGGCAGGATCTCTCCTCACCCAAATATCAGCGGTGTGACTCAAACCGCCCAAGAGATTAGAGATGATGGAGAGATTTGGTGTAAAACTTGGTGTGAAAAGGGATAAACCATAGTTAACTTCCAAAATAACTCCAAAAACATCAAGCAAAAGTCAAAGATCTAGAATATAGAAGTTCTCGGCAAACTGATACTTTATCTTGAATGAGTTTGGCATTCTGGGAAGAGAAGGAGAATTGTGAATGCACACAGACAACGAGAGAGGCTGTTGAGTATTGCTTGGGGTTCAGGAGTTACTGATATACAAGCACGGACAACGAGAGAGGCTGTTGAGTATTCAGATTGTACATGGACAACGAGAGAAGCTGTTGAGTATTGTTGAGTATTGCTTGAGGTCCAGGAGTTACTGATATACGAGTACATTTACTGGTGGTAGAAACAAGTACAAGTCTATGCCTATTGACCACAAGAAAGAATCCCAAATTATAGAAGGAAATGCATAAATTGCGTCTTTTTTTCTTTGAGGATTAATAAATTGATAGTTGTTATATTAGAAACAGATTTCAAACCACATATAATGACTTCATTCCACATTTGAGGCGAGTAATGATAATAAGAAATTCAAACAAAAGAGAAAAGTGTCATAACAGTCAAAAGACATAATAGTATGATTCCGGCAGAGTGCACTACCAAGATGACAAAACGCAATATCCACCATATGTAAAACGTGTAATAGAATTTCCATGGGATTCTTTGGAGCAGGAGTGCAAAGAATCAATCTGTTTTTGCTTGGAACTCGATGCCAAATCCTAGGCTTCTACAGCGCAGATCTTTCAGAACAAGTCACCCCTCTAAGTAAAGAGAAAAGTCAAACTACAGTAATGGGATACCCTTGAGGACTTGCTCTCAAAGTCATAAAAAACCATCTCTCCATCAATCTTGGTTATTTGAAGTTTAAGATTGTACTGAAAGAATGTATTGACTCCATTCAGGTTTAGGCAATTCATGATTTAAGGGATCCAATCCACAAGCATGGTTGCAGATATCCAATATAAGCAAACCAACAAAATCCAGTTACACCATCTTGAAAAGTTCAGGTCCATAACAGTCAGTACAAACTATGAACACACCTAGTGACTTAAAACTAGCAAGTCTAGCATTAACTGTTTCTAAGCAATTATGTTAGCACTTCAAGCATTCCACACAGCATAATGATTCAAGGAGATGGTATAATATTGAGAGAGGAACATGCCCAAAAATCACAATATAAATTGCTCCTTCATCTTACTATTTCTGGACCAGAAAGAGATGATGTACTCCTAGGACAGAGCAGATGTACAGGTATCAATCAACAGTGTTATGGTCATGCTATCGTGACATAACAAAACATGGTTTTTAGGTTTTATACAAAGCATAATTCTGGTAAAATCGAACAAACCAAAAGAGATATTAGTCAGGAAGTCCATAACTGTATTATACTAATATATTCAAAAATCGCCCACCAAGCTGCTTGGGCTGTCAGGAGGCCTCACTGTCCAGCCCTGGGGCTACATGGCCCTGGGTGTGGCGGGAGGCCAGGGCAGGGGAACAGCCACCTAGATGGGTGCCTAGCTCCTACTGCAGAGGCGCCCGCTGTGGGCCCTTTTGGCAAGCCGAAAAATGGCCACGCCCAAAAGGGCTTTTTAGTATTTTCCCCCCCTTGAAAGGGGGGAAATAGGTTATAGGGGATAACTTGGCCCCCCAAAACCCTAGTGAGAGAGATTTTCCTCCCAAAAACACTTTTTTTTACCATGGATCAAAAAAATTTAAAGTCGATTCTGAACTCCAAGTTTTCGATTTCTTGTAAAATCGAAAGGCATTCGACACGGGTCTTTTTAGTGCAAAATAATAGATTTATAACTACCTAAAAAAAATCATAAATTTATAAAAACCCCTAACAAACCCAATCCCAACCCCCCCCCCCCCCCCCCCCCCCCCCAGAGGAGGTCTTCTACATATTGCCTGCCTAGGTCAGGCGGCTACCCAACCGCCCAGGCAGTTGGTACCCCAAACCGCTGGGGCAGCCATCTCGGTCTTTTTTAACATTGTTATACAACAATGACAGCAGAAAGAAACCAAGAAAGGTCTCAATTTGAGAAGTATTGATCACAAAATTAGAGGTGAATATTTGCCAGAGTGTAATAAGTTATAATAAAGTACAATTAAGATAGTACCCATTAATCCTTACAAAAACTTAATTAGTCAAAATTGGAAACAGTACCACCCAAGAAATATAGTTTCATGGAAGGAATAAAAGGCTGAACATGTGGTACAAGTCATCTATCAACATGAAATGATATAGGCCAACCTGTCAAAATCCTCCTTTACCACAGGTTCATGGTTAATAGGGAGACTAAAGACAATCCAAAATAACTGCAAATCACAGATGTAGGTCATTGCAGTAACAGGCTGGTTTCCAGATACCATGAGATCAACCTGCACAACAGGAAAAAATAAGCAAAAAAGATGCAAATTCCTTCAAATTGAAACACAATTAGTCTCTACTTTCAAAGCAATATAATTGGTCGCAGAATTATCACATCATATAAGGCAAATCTGTGGCCAAGCAACAAACAGAACGCAATGACGTGAAAGGCAAAACTATATAGTATATAAATAAGAATAGTACTTCATGGCCAATCCGCTCTCTACTGATTTTTTCTGCAAGTGCCGCTTTTACTTCTTCATTACTTGCTGCCTTTTTAAGATCATCATGGAGGACAAATTCAAACCTCGCACCTACGAGATTCAAAGAGTATGAGGCACCATTGACATTACTAATTTTAAATTCTTACAAACATACAGAGCAATAAGCTGCAAGATCCCATACAACCACCAAATGCAGATCACCAAAGAACTCCAAGGAAGCAGTAGAGGATGACAACAGGAATTCAAAATTTAACCACACAGGTCTTCCAGTGAAATTTATGTTAATAATATAGGGTCATACGAAGCAGTCCATACCAAAACGAATTGCTCTAAGAACTCTAAGTGGATCATCCAAGAATGTAGCTTTGGGGGGCAAAGGAGTTACAATCATTCCAGCTTTCAAGTCAGCAATACCTGAAAATCGAGGTCATTCCTATAACGTTGTTGGGATAACAAATTATGAAAGAGAACTAATCTATGCACAGCATGAAGTAACGTAGTAACAACTAACAAGCCTGACCTCGTCCAGTTAAATCCTCAACAGAGTTAGTATTAATGTTGTAGAATAAGCTGCCAAAAAGATACATATTTAGAAATTGTTTCAATTCCACTCCAATTCAATGAGTATGAAATAATCCACATGATATGCATTTCAAAGGGCTTTAAAAAGGAAATGTGGCTTCTTATATGATTAAGTGTGATTCAACTTGAAATGCCCAGTAGGAGGATAACCTGAAGTTGAAAAAACAGAAAATGATCAATTTAAATGGCTAAATGCAATATGCTCCAAGCATCCAAATGACAAGAGTATATCCTCTTTATTTTTTTTCCCTTTGGTAAGGACGCAAAGCATATCTTTGAAGTTCAAAGAATTTATATTGTGAACATTACAAAATGTAAGTGCATCTTAAAACCCTGAAAGAGACAACATAAACATTGCCAATAAAAATCAATGTTGATAAGCAACCAATATCTCATTGCTCTGCAATGTATTCAACAAGGTTATGACAGTTGCAACATGAACGAAGAAAAAACATAAAATTCATTTCCTTTGTTAATTGTATTATTAATACATAATATTCCACCAATATTGTTCAACAATGTACTATTCCCTTCTTGGTGGTGCTTCCAAAGGAGGAAGGACCATTGAGGTGCCAATGGGTTAATGGGAGGTATGTCCCTCTATCAAGCAGCAAGACTAAGGGAAGTGAAGTGAACTGCTTCTCCCCTCAGGCTGATCTAGAGAAACTAAAGCAATTTACGGTTAACGATGTGGATCTCAATGGTCAGTCTAAAAGTCAAAGCAAATAAAACACGGGGTTTGCATCTACTATATTGGTTTCAGGATAAACAAAGCATCCATTTACGAATATGGCTGCTATGCTGGATGGCAGCATGGAAGGGCAGGGGATTTCTGAAGGAGCTCCAAGCTTCATGGATGACATTAGTGCAAAATGCCTCATTCCTTGAGTAAACATTAGTGTAAAACATAATTTGAAGCTAGATTAAGAACCAACAAGAACTCACTATTAACAATCATGGTTGAATAAGTATGAGGGCCTTAAACTTCCCCTTAACCCGTCCCAAGCCCGGGTAAAGGAGGTAGATTGCATTAGGTAGGCAGCCAGCATAAAACTTTCTCATGTTTTATCATGAATCCTGAACCTATGAGAAGAATGGAGGAACAGGATTCATGTAGCCAACCCCAAATAATTGCGATAAGGCTTGGATAGTAATCATGATCATGATTTCTCTATTTCCATGCTCAAGTAAGTTTTCCTTTTTCTTTTTTTATTTTATTTCTTTTTTCCTTTTTTTGATGAAGTCATTCTCAATTAGTTATGATTATACTAATAGCCAGAATATCCATTTTTTTAAAATCATTATAGTTACTTTCCAATCCAGAAATCTTAAATGAAAATGTTTGTAGGGCTTCAACAAGCACCCCAAGGATAGAAAGGTTCTAAAGATGTTGAAGAAGAATATGGGAAGCAAAAGATTAAAACAAACTAGAGCGAACCGTCAAAGGCAACATATCATCATCATCATCATCGTCAAAGCCTTTTCCGAAGTAATTATGGTTGGCTACACAAATATTGATCCGCCATTCTGCTCTATTAAGGGTCATACTTTACTAACCCAAAAAAAAAAAAGGGTCCATACTTCAAGATTCATGATACGTTTTGGCAAAGTTGAACGTTGGTGCCGACCTAACACAACTTAGCCCCTTTACCACGGTATGGGACGGGTTAAGGGAAAGTTTAAGATCCTCACCCTTCTTAGACCATTCATATACAGTCGATAAAGTCTTGAATATTGAGTTTTCCTGCAAGATATTGAGCATGATGATTCATGAATCATTCATCCTACAAGTTAAAACTATTTACACAAGAACAACAGCAGCTTGATATATGTAGTATATGTAGATAGAAGCACATGGGATCACTATATATATGTGTGTGTGTCTATGTGCGTGTATATATACACATACGTATACACACATACATATACATATATATAAATATGTGTGTATATACATATATTTATACATATACTATAAATATATATCAATATGTGTATATCTATGTGTGTGTATATATACACATATACACACACACATACATATATATATATGTATGTGTGTGTGTATATGTACACATATATATATACATATACATACACTATAAATATATATAAATATGTGCGTCTATGTGTGTGTATATATACACATATACATATACACATACATATATATAAATATGTGTGTGTATACATATATCTTTTCATAGATATGTATATGTATACGTACATGTACATATGTGTGTATGTGTGTGTGTGTTTGGAAAGAGAAAGCTAACAATTTCCACAACAATGTTTTTTGCACTCTCAACCACCTAATCATTGTTAGACAGTGGGAAGCACGTGCTACAATTTGAATTTTTTTTCCTTTTTTTTTTTTTTTACTACCCATCAGATTGGGCTGAAATCGTGGCATGTAGACTTCTCACCCTCAAGCACCTAACAGATATTAAAAAATGATTGAAAAGTAAATTACTAAAATACTCTTGAAATGTTGTAGGGGTATTTTCATCATTTTATTATTTTAAATTTATCTTTTTAGTAGAACCCAAACCTGGGCACATACTTTCAAAAGTTCAACCCAATCCAATTTGTCAAATCACAATACTTGGCCCCAACATCCGATCACGATCAGATGGTTGAGAGTGCAAGTGAATTACAATAGAAATTCTCACCCTCTTGCACCAGTGGAATATATAAGAGAAACACTTCTAAAAAATAAAGTGACTAAAGTACTCATGAAATGTTGTAGGGATATTTTAGTTTTGGAATATTTTTAGGAGCGCCCAAATGACACGCACAGACTAAAAATTTCAGCCAATCAGATTCATTAAAAAAAAAAAAAACAAATCAAATCATAACAAGTCCTCACAATCAGACATTTGGGAGTGCAAGCAAATCACTGTAGAAAATCGTTCATAAGTATTTGGCAGCTCATATATTTATATATTTAAAGTGATGTAAAAATAAAAAATTTATGATCCACTTTATTAAAGATATCTATACATATGCACAATGAGAAATTTGTAGCCAGAAAGTCCCATAAAAATATTGAGAAAAATGGGATTGTAAGGCCATAATAAGAACCAATATTCTCCCGAGGCTCTATCGTGAACCAGGCGACAACATTAGTAATTTCCTGATTCGGGACCATCCAAGACTAGGACTCAGGCCCAAACAAACTAGGGCGATTCCATGTTGGCTTCCTAGTTTTCAACCACTAAAGCAGACCATGACGATGCAAATAGAAAACAAAAATCGCTGACAGGTGGTTGTTAACTCGAAAATCATCAGAAAGCCAAAAACATAGCACGAAATCAAAGACCTCAGGTTCAAAATTAAACACCCCCCCCCCGCCCCCACCCCGTTTGTATTGGGTTGTGATCCCCTTTCCACAAGGATTGAGTTTCCTTTTAGTCAAAGATAGATATCATTGAAAGATAGGGATCGAGATCTTAGAGGCCAGCAACAGAATCTCCGGAGCAAGATTCCAAGAAGAAGTTGCCACCCCAAATCCAGCTCGCCGAATAAATGAATCTAGCGAATCAGGAAAGTGATACATCTAGGATATGGCCAAGAGTGATTACCAAAAAAAATGTATAATTTTACAAAAGGGAATTAATGAATGCCTAATGAAGAGGAAATACCGCCCAAGTCCCACACAAGTGAGTAAGCCTCACAATTAGCTCCTCCAAAGGCACAAGAACACAAAAGTGGAACCCATTTCCTAGCCTAAAATAACTCATCCATTATCTTCAAGGTTAAATCAGGTCTCTCCTAGCCCACAAGATTACAATGAACAGAACAACTCCACAATCAAGGGACATCAGGAAACAGTAAAAAACCTGAACAACCATCAAGAGAGCTCTACAAAGCCTCATACATGTCACAAGTGCATGTTGGACCCACAATTATCTCAAGTAAAATTCTGTTCAGCTGCATTTGACTTGATATCATTGGCAGCACATTAAAACAATTCAAATCCAACTTCCTCACAAAATTAGAATTCCTAGCTTCCAATATATGGATTATATAATCAACCAAAAAAGATCAATTTCTCCTTTATACAACCTCAGGACAGAAAATATAACAAAATTAAATTCTTCCTTTTATCAAATAACCTGTTAATGGTTAAATCCCGCCGATATGCATCTTCAACAGCAGTACCAAACTTCTGTAAAGACACAAATGAATCCCAAAGTTAGATTGAGAGTAACAAATATATAAAACAGAAATTCACTTGAACCATCAATATCAATTGCATCAAAACAGAATAATTTTTTCTTTGACAATTAATTAAAAAGATTATTCACAGAAGATATGGATCTTTTGTGATCCCAGCACCTCCTGTGATCCAAGTGTCGAATTAATCTTCAAATTGAACACGAATGCTAGTAAGGAGATCAAAGGTGCTTTTACATATCATCTTCTCTGAATTGTTCCCTATCAAGGGAAAATGGCCATACCATAGTAGGAATGCGGCTATTCTCAACATAAGTCTCAGATCTCAAGTTGACAAAATCAATCTCAGTATCACATATACGCATCTTTGCAGTTTCCAAGTGTTTTGATTGATCCGGGTTGCTGCAAAAAAAACATATAGGTGCCTATAGTCAGAAAATCCCCATGATAAGTTCGAAAACTACAATGAGTAGACAACCTCATCTGAATTCATAATGCACAATCAAAAAGTCAACTTCTAATATGAACAAGTTCCCTCTACACATGATTTGAAAAGACCATAGTTGCAAGGATCTTGGTCAAGGGGTGGAGATCCCTTCTTTGAATCTCGATCTGGTAATCCCAAAGCCAGAGCCAGAGCGGTACTCGCTTCCTCCCATTAGGGGATCTCAATCCCTACCTATTGGGATCTCGGTTCCTAGCTCAAAGTGATCTTGATCCTTGACTGCAAAAAATCTTGATTCACTCCTCCAAATTGTCGACATAATTTATGATTATTTTATATTATTCCAAAGTGTATTATAATGATGGAATTATTTCAAGGAGTTGCTTTTTTTTCTCTTCATTTACATGTAAAATCTGTAATTTATAATAAAAATCTTTTCTTGGTTATGGTATTGCCCTTTATGTCATTTCCTTGATTTTTAATTATTAATATTTTTGTACATTATATTTCTTTTTATACAAAATGTCTATACTACCTTTTAAAAGTGTCTATTCCATTGGTGATTTTTTTATATTATATTATACAAAATTGTAAGGAAATAATGACATTTTTCATTTATTTATTTATTCCCTTAGTTTCCATTTAAAGATTTATGTTTATAGTAGAAAATCTTTTCTTGGATTTTGCAATATTCCCTTTATGTCTTTCATTTCTTAAATAATCAATTTAATGCCATTTCATACATTTATTGCATCACACTTCAAATCTTTCCTAAAACCTTTCCTTGATTTTCAATTATTAAGATTTATGTATATCACATTTTTTTTCACAAAAACTTTCTAATCTACCTTTCAAAAGTGTCTACTTAATTGAGGAACTCTTTTATTTTATATTATTTGAAAGTGTAAGGAAATAATGACATTTTCATTGATTTATTTGTTCTCTAATTATTTCTCTATATCTCTCTAGCTGTCTCTTTCTCTCTCTATCCCTCCATCTCTCTAGATCATTTATTTTCTATCTTTCTCACCTCGCCTAGCTATCTGAATATACCTCATAACTTTCCTAACTCTCTACTTCTCTCTTTCTCTGCTACCCTATCGACATCAGTCTTTATTCCCGTATCTTCCTTTTCAATTTCTTTTCCCCCTAGTCTCTCTCTCAACTTTCTTTTTTGTCTCGGGTTTTGCAAGTGAATGAATCCACTAAGATTTCTTACTCTTTGACGCCAGCTAACCATAACTGCGATTGTTTCAGATGTTGAGTCCCTCCCTTTATGGTCGGCCTTTGTCATTTAAGAGCAAGCAACTTGTGGGATACCATCCTCAACCCTCGTAAAAAATCTGTAATTAATACTTATGGTAATATATAAATTGTCAATATTTAAAATAAATAAATAAATAGCACTCTTGCTCATAGTTGTTGGTGGCAGAAGCATGATGGGTTTGGGGAACGACCAACTGCAATAGGTTGGAGCTCCTTGGGGTTAGGATCGGTATCCATATGTCAATAAGTTTTTTTTTTTAAAGAAACTGTTAACTCCATAAAGTCAATAAGTTAAGGAGCTAGATCCTATGATACCTTGGAGCAAAGATCCCATGTCATATGGTTAGGGGTTTTGACTTGGAGGGATCTAAGCTCCACTTTACATAATACAAGATAGAGTAATAGTTTATGATAAAACTAGGACCGAGCCAATACCCGCTAGATCCCTTATCATACACCTTAGCTTATTATCAATGCCATAATTATACTTACAGACTTATAGTACTCCAATTTATTACAATAATACAATTTAATAATGTCATAAATTGGCTTACTATGATGTTAAAATGCAGTTTTTTTAATACCATAATTTTACTACACCACGATGTGATATCGGCTACAATTTAACATACTCTAAAGAAATATATCTATAATACTAGCAGTAATTCAATTAATAGGTTTGCTCCACTCCTTGGAGGGATACTACAAGCTTGTAGACCGAGATCCCATTTTATAGGGAGCGAAATCCCTATTTCTCTAAACTCAGTTCCTTCTAAGATCCCTTAGAGGAACCGCGGGATCGAGTTCCCAAGGTGGAACCGTGGCCTTACCCCCAAGGCTCCCGTAACTATGCTCATGCTATCAGTGAAATATGGAGGAACACTGCAGTTTGAGTGGCAGTGTGGATTGGTCCATGTCCACGAGAGACCAATGGGCCTCTAGTGGCCAAGAGAGCCCTAGAGCAAGATGATATAAGAGTTACTTGACTCCCACTAGTTCTCTGTGGTCAGAGCCAAGAAACCTAGGGACCTAGGAATGCATTATTCCACAAGATGTCCACTCTTTCATATTTTTTCAAGTATCTTTAAAGATGTTTTTGAAGAAATTAAATGAATTTCTTTTCTAAAGAGCACCTTAAAGTTAGGATTGTTGTGCTCTTAAGAGAGAGGAGGATCTATTTGGAATTACCCTTTTGTCCTCTCCAAGAGCTCTTTCGAAATTAAAACGAAATTTGGAAAATTAAAACATATAGAATTTTAGGCATTTTTAACACACCTGCCACACATAGACTTCACGTCACTAAAAAACAGATTTGGAACATGTGGGCCCTACTGGCCATGGGTCCCACATGCCCATACGATCAAAAGGATGGATCAAGTGGGGCCCATTGTCCATGTGTCCCATGTGGATTCTTGAGCCCCTCTAATTCCTAATTTGTTTGAGCAACCCATGTATTTAAGTTTTCTTTTTCTTCCCAACATCTTCTCAAGATTTAATAAGGTGAAAAGAACTATTTTGAAGTATGATTGCTTTTTAAAGTAAGGATATATTATTGCGTTTTCTAAATCCAAGTAATATTGGGATTTGGGAAAACTGGTATGTATTCTTCTTGGATTGGAATATGAATAAGTGTGGGATAAGGGCACCTAGGAATGATTGAGTAATTACCACTCTTAGATCATCATGGCTAGCTCCCTTGATAGAGCGAAATGGCCGATCAGGATTCACACAGCGGACCCCAAATAGTTGGGAAATGGCTCTGATGATGATGATGAGATAATCCTAGCTAATTTTGATAATGAAGGGATGAGATTGGAAGTCTTTCTCACCCTACAAACCTCATAATGGAAGATTAAGTTGTATCCTCCACAAATCATAATTTTTGGATAAAGAATTATAACTAGGCCTTGACCCAATCTCCATAGATCACCAAATGGATTTGTTGGGGAAAGAGAAAGAGTTAGACGGTTGGGACATGAATGACAGAGAGGGTTCTCGTAGAGTTTCACAGCAGGAGAAACGGGAGATAGAGACTCTTCGGAGTTTTCACATTGAGAGGAAGATAGAGATTCTTCCATGGCAAAGCAAGTGAGAGGAAGAAAAGAAATGCTTCTAGGGCAGCACATGATGCAAATAAGTACTTCAAGGCAACATGGTGTAACAGGTGATGTAGAAAGATAAAAGAGTTCTCATGGGCATGGGCATTAGAGTGCAAGAGAGAAGAACAGATTTTTCATGGGCTTGCACATATCATAGGAAGAAATCTCTCCAGAGCATCAAAATGACTGAGAAAGAAGGTTTCAATGCCAGCCAGGTTTGAAAGGGAAAGAGCCATCCACTTGAGAAAGAGAACTTTGTAGGACTGCAAGTATGTAGAAGATACAGAGATGATTCTAAGCAGGTTCTCTAAGTGCATAAAAAGAGAAACATGTTCTCTATGGGGAGTTATACATAAAAGATGAAAGGAATAGGATTCTCATATGTCGCTACCCGTGCAAAGAGGGAAGAAGGATTCCTAGATGTTCAAAGCACTGCACGAGAAAGCAAGACCAAGATGTTCAAAGAGCTGCACGTGTGAAGAAAGACCCTAGAAAACTGAGAGAAACCATAGAGAAGAAGGAAAAATGCTCAAAAAGAAGAATGGAGCTTTCTTCTCGACCCTCATGCTCTAAGGTGTTTCAAGGGGTTTTGAGTTTGGAGTTAAGAAAGGACTTTTCCTAAGTCACGCATCATTGATCATAGGAGATCCCAAGGAAACTCACATATTATGTGTTTTTGCAGTTATTGGTTTATTTTGTGCAAGCATTGTGAGAATGTGGCAGCAATCTAATCTTGGGCGACATCTTTTTATTCCTTTTACAATGCGTTGTATTCAAAATTGTCATGACATTTGAATGTATACAGCAGCGCCATATTGAATGGCTTGTATGGTATTAGTGATAGAAGTAATAGAAAATTTTTTGAATTTATAGACCTGGAACACGCCATTGTAGCTGCTCAGAAACTACACCAGCAGATCTTTTGGCCAGCATATCCTTATTCACCCACGTAGACTTCACGATAACAAGGCCATCCTGCCCCAGCCGTACATTCTTCCATTGGAAAACAAAATGACTTGCTTTTTATATTAACCATTGACTTTTATTATAATAGAATTCATTAGTTACTACTTTAGGAATCATGAAGAACAAGGTCTAGTAATCAGGGTGCTTCGCCAATATGAACTTCATAAGAGTAATAACAACCTCAAAAGATTAAATGCTTGCTTCTTCTATCCTGCTACTCTGCTCACTACCTGCACTACCAGCAGATCGCACCATGGTCATATCAAGCCCCCTCATAAAGAAAACAGCCAACTTTTCTATGATCCATCTAGACACCCATACTAAGCATTCTTAAAGAGAGAGATCTTTTCAAAACATTTCAACATAAAGAAGATACAGGAGACCTTGTTCCAGTGATGCATCCCAAAAAAAACATACGGCCCAGAAATTTCTGGTGGGAGACATCAGGATACCAAACCCAAGGCAAGAGTGTTCATACCAAGTAGTCCCTTTCTATAGGATCATACTTAAGGACTCGGCCAAATTGGGAACAGTTGATAAGAAATATCCAGGAATCAAGCCCTTAAAACTCCTGAGGTTAGACTTTGAGGACCTATTTATCATATAATCAAGAAAGATGCCATAGGCGGGCAAGCAGGATTCCATTTGATGAGTTTCATCCATCAACACCTGAAACTGACAAGCCCAACAATATAATCTGTAAAGGCAAAACCTTTATATCCACATGAACAAAGGCACTCCCTTGGTCAATTTATCATACTCATCAGCAAATAGCGACCCATCCAAGATTGGTCAATCCCTTACAGAACGCCTGGACTAAAATAGATCAAGTCCATAATTTCTTTAAACATTCTAGCTAATTTGTTGGCCAGAATTTTCTACAAAAGCCGTAAAAGATTGACAGACTTGAATTTTAGAGTGTCCACAGGCCCATATCCATGAGATCATTCTCCAAAGGTTCCATATTAATCATTTCACAAAATTTCAAGTGTAAATTTTCTTAAAGATATACTTCACTCCCCCTATAAACTCCTTTTTCCTTTGAAAGTGTAGTTTTTTGTTCGCCACCATGAATGTATCTATATTATTCATAGAACAACTGCTTTCCATTGGACAGAAAAAAGAAAGATACAGATGCTACTTCCATTTCATTTATTACACAGAAGTACATATATTTTTCTCCGGTCATTCTCCACATGTTGAAACTAGATTTTAAAATTTAATCCCCGATATGACTTGCCTTTCAGAACAGCTAAAGTGCTTTTTTTCCCAACCAAAAAAAAACGGACACCAAATCCAATAGTAAGACACAATCAGTGATAAATTGTAACACGAAATCAGTCTCCTCAAGGCTAAATGAAGCCATTAGTGAACCATAGCTCTATCCAAGAAGATCTTCTATCACTGGTAGTGGCAATGTTTTAAAAAATGGTCCGCTCGATGCCTAGGCGACCTGAACCAAAAAGCCGCATGCCTAGAACTAGGCGGCCCTAAAAGGGCATATATACCTAGGCAAGCGCCCAGTTCTGGGCGAGCGCCCAAGGCCGTAAGGCCTTTTTCGTTTTTTTAAATGGCCCAACAGGGCAAAAGGGGTCATTTTGACCCCCAAGGTTGTATAAAACATTATGGGGTTTATTTTTAAACCCCAAAGTGAAAAAAAAAACCCTCAATCTCTATGCTAAACTTATTTCTGAGAATCTAAAGTAATTTCTATGAATTGAAAGTATTTTATGTGAATTGAAAAAGTTTTATTTTCTCATTGAAAATATTTTTAGGGTGTTATTGGTGGCATTAAAAGACTTTTGAGTTGATTAGTAGCTCGATTGAGGTAACCAACATCAAAGATCAAAGATTGGGTAAAAAAGGCCACTTTGTAATCTTTATTTGAGTTTTATTTTTTCAATTTGAGATGTCTTTTGCGGGATCTACTAGGGATGGAGATCCAGGATGGAAATATTGTGTTAACCCGGTTAAGAATGATAGGAATAAAATTATGTGCAATTTCTATGGACATGTTTCTAATTTCGCCATAAATAGATTTAGGAAACATCTTGTCGGTATTAGAGGTGATGTTGCCCCATGTAAGTAAGTCCCAGTGTAAAAAAAGAAATTTCTGAATACATTGAAGGTGAAAAGAGTAAAAACAATTTCATAACAAAATGATCTAGCAGAATTAAAGTCAAGGGTCTATGTTTCTGATAATAATATTGACACTGAAGAAGAGGATGAAGAGGGGGAAGAAGAAGTAGCCATGGTTGAAACTCATAGCTTTAAGAGCAAGAGGGTTCTTGGGTCTAAGAAGCCTCGTATGAGAGGGCCCATAGATAGTTTTTTTACACGTAACCCTAAGACAGTAATTGAGAAGGGCAAAGGAGGAAAGGGGAAAAAACAAGTGGTAACTGAAAATAGATTTAAGAAGGAAGATAGAGGCAGGGTGATTTAGTATATTGCTTGATGGTTTTACCATACAGGCATTTCTTTTAACACCACTCGCTTGAATGTTGGAAGCAATTGGATAATTTGGGCCAGATTTGAAAGGTCCAACTCCTTATGAGAATGGAGAGCCACTACTGAAGAAAGAAGTTGAGTATACTAACGAATATCTCAAGACCCATAAGGAGAGGTGGGCTAAATTTAGGGTTTCTTTAATGACATATATGCGGAGTGATAGAAGGAGGAGGAGTTACATGAATTTGTTGGTAAATGATTCCTCGGGTACAGTTTTTTTACGATCAATTGATGCTTCCAATGATATTCATGATGCTCATTATAATTATATATTTTCTTTCATTGATAAGGGTATCGAGGAGGTTGGGGAGGAACTTGTAATTCAAGTGGTCACATATAATGCTACTCTCAATCTAGTTGCAGATCATTTGCTTCGACATAAGAGACCTCGCATATTTTGGACTCCTTGCGTTACACATTGCATAGATCTTATGCTTAAGGTCATTTGTGATTTGCCTACTATTAAAGGAATTCTTTTTAAGGCTAAGGAGGTTACAATTTTCATATACAGTCACATACTTAACCCTAGCATGATGCACAAGTTTACAAAGAAGAGACAGCTAGTGAGGCCTGGGGCCACTAGATTTGTCACTGCCGACCTTAGTTACAGAGCATGTATAGGAGGAGGATCGCATTAAGGTCTATGTTTGCTTCAGAGGAGTGGAGTAGGTATAAGTGGTCTAGAGATGCCAAGGGAAAGAAGGCACGGGATATTGTTCTTTCGAACTATTTTTGGCATGGGGTGAAGCATGCGATATTAGTATTTCTTCCCTTGGTGAAGGTCTTCCGCTTGGTTGATGTTGATAAGCCCTCCATGGGCTTTATATATGATGTAATGGAAAGGACTAATAATGAGATTGCAGAGAATTTAGACAATGATGTTGCCAAGTGCGATCCAATTTGAGAGATTATAGATGACAAATGGGATAGACAGTTCCATAGACCATTGCATGCAACGGGGTACTACTTGAACCCCAAATTCTTTTATGAAGATGTGCACATTGAGTCAAAATGGATAATTATGGAAGATTTTAATGAATGCCTTGAGAAATTAGTTCTAGATCCACATATCCAAGATAAGATATCAACTAAAGAGCTTATTTCGTACCAGTGTTCTTTGATGTTATTTGGGAAAGATATGGAATTAAGACAGAGAAACAAAGACAAACTAGATAATATACTTTTTATTTTTGTTTTATAAATTATAATTTTCTTTCAAGTTTCAAGTTCTTAAAATTATGTGTGATAATGTTAAATACCTAAATTAATTATAAAGGTTGCCTACATATTGCAGCCCAATGGTAGAGACAACATGGAAGTAGCGCTCCAAACCTCCAGAAGATGGCTATATGGATCTTGCGTTTGACAACTACCTCTTCTGGTTATGAGGGCAATTAGAGTTCGTTTGAGATGGCATTTTACTATTTTACAATTTTATATGCTTTTCTTGTTTATAAGTTCGTTTTTCTAATATAGATTCATATAAGGTAAGGCGATCATAGACTCATAGTAGTTACTTATGCATTTTTCCTTATAGGTGCATATAAAGAGAAGAAACAGGCTTAAGCATAAGAAGCTCAATGACTTGGTTTTTGTTAGAGAGAATCAAAGGCTCAAGGAGAAGAAAAACCAGCCAAATAAGGATCCTATCTCTTCGAAAGACATAGAGAATGCTTCAGATTGGCTAGTTGGTGACCCTGATATTAAGGAGGTCTTCCCTGGGGAGGGTTTGACATGGGAAATGGTCGAGGAGGCTTCTGGGCAAGCTTCTGATCCTAGGAGGGCCACTCGAGCAATGACTTCTCCTGGTACTTCACACTCACAGAGAGAGAGAGATAGAGGAAGAGGAGGCAGATTCAGAAGAATCTTTGGAAGAAGAGAAATATGTTGAAGAGGGTAATGATTCTGATGATGACGGCCTCAATTCTGATGCAGATGGACGCAATAAAGATGATGATTCTGATTCTTATTAATGTCTTCTCTCTTCTTTTGTAGTAACTTTATTGCACCATCTTGGCTTGGGCTTTAGACATTTGGACTATTTTGTTATCTGGTTTATACTTTTTTTGCCTTTTTGGACTATTTTGTTGTGTGGTTTAATGGTTTTTTATAGTTTTGGAAGTCAGTTTGTTAAAGAGTTGGAGACTTGGATGTTATTATGGTTTATTTTATCGATATGGAATATGGGGAATATGAGAGTTTGAAGACCTTACAATAGCCTATTAGACTTTTAAATGTTTTGTATGGTTTGAAATTTTGAATAAGTTTATTCTCAACTTGAGATATGTGATATGTTTATATATAAAATGTATGTTGCAAACTTGCGATATTTTCAAATGGAATAAATTACAAAATTTGACACAAATATAGCATATATGTGCATTTGGATAAAAATATATGAAAAAATGCTAAAAAATTGCACTACAGAACGCCTGAGATTCTGAACGCCCACCTAGGCACTAGGCGCTGGGCACCAGGCAGGCCGCTTAGCGTTTTTTGAAACCTTGGGTGGTGGCAAGGGGTCAATGGTCTTTTTTGTAGCTAATGATAACACTAACAACAAAGATATGAACAAAATCCTGAAGGGGCCAAATTCCATGAGAAAATAATCAGATTTCGGACCTCAATGAGGCAACTATAAAAAGCAAAGAGGAAGGCGAAGGAATTTGCACCACAAGCCTGAAACCAACATAGACAAAGCTATGTGGAGGTATAGATGGCATCTAGACTAAGCAAACTACTTTTTCAAAACATTCAAAATCGGTATTCAACATTGAATGGTTAAAACTCAAACAGGTTAGTAAGAGAAATTAGAATGCCTAAGACGATAGGACCCATGACATATAGAGGGTATCAAGCAATTTATAATGCTAGCATTTTTATGTTTGAATTCCAAGATATGTTTTTTATCTAGAGGGCATATATATGAGATGATAATGGCTGTTAGGCCAGTTCGTCCATTTTTAAAATGGTCGGTTGATCCATGTGGCAGCAAACATTCTTTAGGTCCTTGTTGGGACATAAGATGGATTTCTTACTTTTCAATGAATTTATGACCTTTAAGTTGAAAAAAAACAATTGGAAAACCCATTTATATGCCTTTCAAAACCAACACATACTATGATATTTGTGTCCAACCTAACTATATGCTACTCGAGCATGATCTTAAAAACGTATCGCATTAAAATGTATATCAATAAACAATAACAACAAATTATCAAAAAAATGAACAACAAAAAACTCAGTTTACAAGAACACCACGATATTTACCATATCACAAGTATATGCGGGTACTTTTATGAGTGAAATGAGGAAAATAAAGTCAAAACCATGAAAAAAAAGGAATCATCAAAAACATGAATAATGGATACCTACCTTTTGATAATATGAGGTTCTTTGCTTTCTTCCCCAGATTCCACAAGGTACTCATAAACCTTATCACCAAATTCCTTACCCAGCATGTTGTCTAACGCGAGATCTATATCGTAACAGTCCCTTCCCAAAAGCTGCAGAAAAACAACGGCCACAAAGTTTGTTAAAACCAGGCCACTTCCACAGAACAATACAAACTACGCCACTTCCAGAGACCAATAAATGTTGCCCGAGAAATACAACCGAGGATAAACGAAGCTTGTATGACAAAAAAATGGAAGAGAAAGATACAGAGAGGGATAGAGAGAAGAAAACACCTTATCGCGAACCCAACCTCCTGCAACTCTGAGCTGTGTTTGAAGGTTGAAATGCTTGACGACATTGAGCAATACATCGAAGATTTTCCTCTCTTTCTCGCTCAACTCAACATGGTCCCTCACCTTCACTGATGAGGAACACGCCTTCACGGATGCGGAATACGCCATTCTTCTTCTGCAACACTCGTGACCTAACTTCAACCCTAACCCTAATTTCCCCCTTCTTCCTCTGATTCTGGAGAAGCCCGGGAAAGCGAGGGGCGGGAACCAGAGGAGACGCGAATTGAAAAGAGTGACCATGGAAAAGAGAGAACCAGGAAATCGAAAGCTTATTAGCGTGCATTGGATCTTTTCTTTCGGAGTTTGTCACTATACACCAATGATGTGTAACAGAATGGTGAAAACTTTATATACACAACCGGTGTATGTGAAAATGGTTAGGTACGTATCTTCCCATTTTTTTAACCCTTTATTTAAAATGTAGGGCTAACATTCACCCACTCAAATTGTCACAAAATAGGAGATTCAAAATAAACATGCAGCAGAGAGAGAGAAAAACCCATTTTTAGATAGAGAGCGTGCGATAAAAGAAAGGAAAAGTACAAGTTTTTAGTTTTTCTCTACAAAAATTCGATATTTTCGCTTTTATTACCGGAGATTCCTATATAAAAATGCCATTAGTGAAGCTCCAAACAGTTCTTACCATATCTCATTTATGTTCAAAGCTTCTTATGTAAATCCGTCATGAACGAAACCCCGAATTGTTCTTACAAAACTCGATACATTTTTCTACGAAAGAGTAAGATTGGTCCCCTATGAAATTAATCTGCAAATCCGTCATTAGCAACGCTCAGCTTCTCCGCAATGCAGTCCTTGTCTATATTTCAGTGCTTGCTCTGAAAATCCGCCATTAAAGAAGCTCGGAGCAGCTCTCAAAGAACAAGCTCCGCTATAAAGAAGACTTCTTTTAGTGAAGCGGGGTTGTACTTCACATAGAGTTCCTTTTACAAATTCCACCATTAATGGAGATTTAGAACTGTTACTGCAAGGGAAAAAGAGAGGAGATAAAACCTATAAAAACAAAAAACAAAAAGCTGAAGAATTTTTCAGTAAAATAGACTATCTTACATGTGTTTCTCCTTTCTTCTCCCGTGCTTTCCGACTCTCTAAACCTAAAAATGGGTTACTATCTCTCAATAAATGGGTTACTATGGGCTATTTCATATGGGTTAGCCGTTGAGGCCATGACCCCAACTTGAGTGAACGAATCTCACATCTCTATTTTAAATCAATGGTTAAAAAAAGAAATATGCTGCAGGGGAAGCATTGAAAGCTTTCCCTATTTTCATATACGCATATGCCGTTTGTTTTTGTATTTTACACCAACCTTGGGATGTAATTTGTTTAAGTCAACAAGTTAAAAAAAAAAGTTAGGGTTTCATTCATGGTGAAGAAAAGGTTCCTCTTGTATGGAACGGGGGAGAAAGTACCTCAACTATTTGGATAAAGAAGGTTCACCCATGAATTTATGCCGGAATGATTCATGGATGACATTTTTTATAGGGCTTGCTTCCTTCTTGTGATGTTCCATGGCCAAGAATTCTCTCGTTTTTATTTCCTGCAGCTTTTTTTGCCCTATAACTTCTATTATTTCATTGGTAATTTAATTCTACTTTTCATTTAATAGATGTAAAATTTCAACTTTTTACGAGTGGAAAAGCGTTCAATGTATTAAGGTAATAAGAGCCAGGATATTTACCGGCGACCTTTTACCAATTTAAAGCAACATGTGAAGATTTCGTCTCAAATTAAAATGCTACGACATGGAATAAAAATCACTATCAGTATGTACAATACTCAGCTGATATGGCTAGAGATGGGTGTGAACTGGATGAAAGTCCTTTAAGTAATAATGCTAGGAGTCCTTTAAGTAATAATACTCAGCTGATAGGAGTATGCTTAAGCATGCCAAAAGCCCAATGCTCAAATATTTTAAGAAACTTGATTTCTATGTGGATACTCCAAATATTATTTTTTAATTTTACATTTCCTGGTTTTTTTTTTTTTAATTTGGTTGCCTCGACTAGGAATATATGATAGGTAGAATTTCATTTTTTTTTTATCTCACATAGTTCAATATTTTGGTTTATATCAAATTAAGGATTCCATGGCATAGGAATTTGGTTTAATCGTCCTTTACTCGTCTTCATTACCACTATTTATCAATTGATGTTAGCTACAAGACACTGGAGGTTCTCTCTGTGTTTTTTAGATTAATCGCATACATATGCATATTTCAATAAATTTACTAGTGACATACTACCATCATATTAATATAGCAAAATATTACATGCCCGGTCGCATGTTTCGGCAATTTGGGAAGGTCTAAGGGATTGTTGCTAAGCCTTTGAAGTGGGATAGGAGGGAGAAGGTTGGCATGCTGATGTAAAAAAATAAAACCAGAAAAAAAATAAAAATAAAAGATAAAAAGTTGAGAGAATATACCATCTCTCAAGGTCTGCAAGGGAATTTCACCATAAGGTTAGATAATATACCCTATTGAGAAGGTTGGCATGCTGATGTAAAAAAACAAAACCAGAAAAAAAAAAAAAATGAAAGATAAAAGATTGAGAGAATATATCATCTGTCAATGTCAGCAAGGGAATTTCACCCCAATGTTAGAGGATATACCATCTGTCAAAGTGAGCAAGGGAATTTCACCCCAATGTTAGAGAATATACCCTCTCTCAAGGTTTGGAAGGGAATCCGTCCAAAAATATTAGAGAATATACCCTCTCTCAAGGTTTGGAAGGGAATCCACGTAAAAATAATCTCTTTACGAGAACGAATTTTATTACCTCATCTACTTTTTTTACAATGAAGGGAAACATCCATTTAAATAGACTAAAAAATAAGATAAACATTAACAAAAAAACTCTCTCAGCACTTTTCCTATTTTATCTCTTCTTCCCTATTTTCTCTCTCTTAAAATCACGTATTAATTTTTCCCTATCTTCTCTCTCTTTAATTCACGTGCCAAAAATTAGGCTCGTTTCTAGCCTAAGTTTAGCCCAAAATTCTCCCCAACTTTCATTATTGTTGATAAGGATAAACTCTTGCTAAACTTAACTTTATCTTATTTATATTCATAAACTACCTCCTATAATTTAACCTTATCTATTTATATTCCAAACTAACTAATCCAAATCAATCAATAACTAATTAACCCAAATCCATAAATATCAACTCATATACAAACTCAATGCCCACAAATATCCATGCGCACCTCCTCTCCTATTCCTGAAGAGATAAACTACAGAATAATAAAAAATTAAGATAAGCCTAATATTATTTGCATCCTTCTTCCTGGGTTGGGAGAAGCTCATCCTCGAGTTCAAAAGTTGGTGATCAAGTCCCATCATGAGCCTCGATACTTTTTCTTCAATACTGATGCCTGCAACTGTGTTTCAAGCTTAATTGCTTGGGCTGATTATTCCTTACCAAGAATGGGTACAACTCCAAAAAAACACCAAGTTCAATCGATAAACACTCTTGACCATGAAATTTTGGAAGATCGATTTTAATGTCAAAATTTCGTAGCCGTTCTATAGGACGTCGCGAATCTGGCTTCTCTATAGGACACGACGGATCAGGCTTGTAAATTTCTTCAATATGCTTGAAATCAACACCTTGGATTTGGCGTGGAATTACTGGTGCAATATGAATGTGGTTGTGAGTACCTTCTTCACGAGGAAGATTGTTCTCTAACTGCTACAACATCTAATTCATGTCCTGATTCATCTCACGTACTTTAGTTCAAAAATACTCTAGGGCTTTAGTAAAAATTTCTACCCAACGATAATCCATAGCAAGAGTAGGATTAGCCTGATGGTTTAGATCTAACTTGCTAGCTTGATTGCTTAGATCCAACTTGCTCTCATGATCTAACTTGATCAGGATCTAACTTGCTCTCAGGATTTGACTTGCTCTAGTCTAACTTGCTCTGAGGATCTGACTTGCTCTGATACCAATTGATGTAAAAAAATAAAACCAGAAAAAAAATAAAAATAAAAGATAAAAGGTTGAGAGAATATACCCTCTCTCAAAGTCGGCAAGGGAATTTCACCCTAAGGTTAGATAATGTATCCTCTTTCAAGGTCTGAAAGGGAATCCACCCAAAAATAATCTAAACCAAATTTTATTAACTCATCTACTTTTTTTACAATGAAGGGAAACCTTCCTTTAAATAGACTAAAAAAATAAGATAAACAGTAACAAAAAAAACTCTCTCTACACGTTTCCTATTTTATCTCTTCTTCACGTGCCAAAAATTAGGCTCGTTTCTATCCCACGTTTTGCCCAAAATTCTCCCCAACTTTGATTATTGTTGATCAGGCCTAATGCTCAACCATCATCTTAGAAATTTTTTGCATGCCCAATGTTGGAATGGGATTTCGAAATGGAATTTTTGTTAGCTGTCATATGTTGCAAATTCGCGTTGCAAGTGGATTTTTTGTATAGCTTCCATATGTTACAAATTTATGTTGTAAGTGGAATTTTTGTATAGCTTCAATATGTTGAAAATTCATGTTGTAAGTGGAATTTTGTCTAGTTTGCCATTGTATTTTTGCTTACAATAAAAGTGTAATGTTGCGCTGATCATAATATTATGAAAGTGCAATCTATCTCTCATGCTATCCCACAGCTTAGCTATCTCTCTCTCTCTCTCTCTCTCTCTCTCTCTCTCTCTCTCTTTGAGTGTTTGTATCACAAAAAAAAACTTTGTATGCACAATTTATTCCCAATCCGATACAGAACCTTCTGGTGCTCAGAAGACTGGTTCGACACATTTTATTCCCAGCCCAATACAAAACATTTTGGCACCCAAAAGGTTGGTCCGGTACATTTTGATTCCCGGTCAAGCACAAAACCTTCTAGTGCCCAGAAGGCCGGTCCTACACATTTTATTCCTAGTCCGGCACAAACATTTTGGTGCCCAAAAGGCCAGTTCGACACATTTTATGTCCGGTCTGGCACAAAACATTCTGGTGCCTAAAAGCCCAAATTAGTTTTAATATTTGGACATAAACTGTTCCAAACTTGCGACTTATGAATTTCAAATAGAAATTTACAACATCAATATGCTAAGATATAACCATAAAATGTATAGGCATGAAGATAGCCTTCATTTCTAATTTACATTGGATAGAAATGCCATGTAGAATGAGATAATGCGAATACCAGGGCTAAATTTAGCAGTAGGCATGGTTAGAAGGGAGCTGTGGACAAGACATACACAAAGGAGGACATGCCATGGACAGTGCAATGCCCTACGCATGACATCATCATAAACCCATATCATACCTTAATTTTTGGAGCATTTATATAGGGTCACTTTAGATAGTCGAATATTTATGGAGCGCTGAGAATACGTTGCGACACATGGTCACTCAAGATATTCAAACATAGTGGCATATGCATTGATCATTTCGGTTTCACATTTCCTGAGAATACTTCGCGACAATATTTATAGAGTCCTCATAATACTTTCCAACACCAAATTTTTTTATCAAACTTTATAAAAGCAAAATACAAATCCTTTTTTCAATATCAGTTGTCTTGTAATTATATAAAGGAAAAAATTTATATAGAGTCGAGGCTCTAAACAATCAAATTTGAGCCTACCTTAAAAATATCACTAAAACAATATGTTGTGATACTTGAATATCTTCAAATTCATCATCTCGACATCAAGATGCATGGACATGAGAAAAAAATGGATTTCAAGTTTTGGAAGTAGTGCATTTTATAACACATTTTTAGACCATCAATTTTCAAGATTTTCAAGTTTTCATAGATGTGTCGAACTACACTATTTTTTAAGCCTTAAACTTTATAAATAAATATAAAAATATAGTTTAAGGTGATCACAATGATTTCCCGTATTAAAACCACATTTCTCGACACTATTTGAAGGCAGGCTCTAATTTGATTGTTTAAAGCCTAAGCTCAATACAAATCGCACCCTTATATAAATATTGTTGTAATTGTAGTAATACACATGTATAGAGATGCTAGAAGCCGCACTTGAAAATGAATGGGATTCCAGGCATTATGTAGTCATGGCCCATGAATTGTTATTAAAGAATACACCAGATCCAAGAGTGGAAAGTGAAAGCCAAGAGGATGGTGAGGAGGAGAGTGAAGGTCAAGAGGATGGTGAGGAGTGAAATGAAATCAAAATACATATAATTTTCATTCGAAAAGTTTGACATAGTTGAGTTGCTACAAAGTACACCCTTCCCCTTCATCTTTTGTCAAAGTTTCCATCTCGGTTCCTCGGGCATAACAAGACCGTGTACCTGATACCGGTCTTCTCTTATCTTTGTTCTCCTCTCATTGTCTTCATCGGCTTCACTTTCCTTTCCTCCATTTTTCTCCTCATCATCCTTTTCACTTTCACTCCCCTCTTCACTATCCTCTTTGCTTTCACTCTCCTCTCCTGCATCTGGTGTGTTTTTTAATAACAATTCGTGGGCAGCGACTACATAACGCCTTGTATCCTTTTCATTTGCAAGTGCGGCTTCTAGCATCTCTATACAGGTGTGTTGCTGCAATTACAACAATAATTATATAATTACATGACAAACGAGATTGAAAAAAATTGATTGAATATATAACAAAATTTAAACATGTAATGAAATACACAACTAAATAATAAACACATGATCGGGAGTAAGTGGGGTTATGGACATCTTCAATAACATTGTGTTGCTGTTCGCGCCAATCCCTAATCTCCATGCTCAACGTATCCTTCCAACTTGTGGGATGCATGTGATGCAAATAATATTAGGGTTATTTTAATTTGTTATTATTCTTTAGTTTATCTCTTCAGGAATAGGAGAGGAGGTGTGCAGGGATATTTGTGGGCATTGAGTTTGTGTGTGAGTTGATATTCATGGATTTGGGTTAATTAGTTATTGATTGATTTGGGTTAGTTAGTTTGGAATATAAATAGATAAGGTTAAATTAGAGGAGGTAGTTTAGGAATATAAATAAGATAAGGTTACGTTTAGAGAGAGTTTATGAGATGATGGTCGAGCATTGGGCTTGCAAACAATTTCTGAGATGATGATCTTGAGGGTTGAGCATTACATTGGGCTAGAAACTCCAGTCATGTTCTTAAAGATATGGCCTATGCTTTGACTTCTTACATTGTTATCCAAACTGGTATAGTCATAGAAAATTTAGGAAATACATTAGCTCCATAACCAATTCAAAATGAAAACCAATTAAAAATTAAAAGACCTAAGCATTTAATGGGTATCTAATCCTCAATAGGCTCCATATTAACAACAATGTCATCACTTGAAGACCATCCACCTTATCTGGTGATGTCCAAAGCTGTTAATCAATAATACCTAAACATAAGTAAGTAACAAAAATTCATTTCTATGTCTCATAGACACAAAATTCAAGTATAAGCATGAATTTCAAAATAATTCCACACCTAGCAAAATAAAAAATAAAAAATACTAACTAGAGATTGAGTTATACATTGATAGCAAAACAATTACAAATTCAAAATTCACTACTACAAATCACAATAAGAGAGGTAGAGATAGAGAGTAAGAAATCAAGTTTATTAAGATACAATAAATATAAAACACAATGAAAATAACTTTTTCTTTTTTTCGACTCATCCTATACTGCTTAAAATAAATAAAACCACTATATTGCTGATTTACTAATGGCATGAATTGGTTGTTAAGTTTCTATTGAGATGAATTATTGGGTTAAAGTAAGAGAAACGTAGTGACAATGGATGAATCACAATGAGAGAGAGAGATCATTTCACATAAAGGAAATGCAAGAAAAATCAGATTAAAGTCACAAACTCACCTTGGTCTCCAAGGGAACCGCACTTCAATGAAACGCTCGAAAGGTATGTAAGCCCCCAAAGCTTAGGGGAAAATAAAGAGAACCCAATTGATGAAATTCAAACCACAAACTTTGTCAAAAAAAATAGTCGTTGCAACACTTTGAAGCATATAACCTCGCCACAACCATTAGTGGAAAAAGAGAGATATCATCTATCAAGGAACAAGATCAAAGGGAGAGATAGAGACGAAGAGAGATAGCAGAGAGATGGTTTAGAAAGAGAAAAACAAGAAATGGGTGCTTCTAAAAATGTCTTTTTTCTTTACCAGAGATAAAAGAAACGCATAAAAATAAAGAAACAATAAGAGAGAGAGTTATCTTCCCTTTAGAGGATTTTTTTACTCGATATTGAGGTTGCAGAGGAGAGAGAGATCTTCATTTTCATGCGATGGAGGAGCTTCTTCTCTCGCGTGTTGGTTTCTCTTCTCTCCCTCCTGCATGCCCTCTTTCTTTCAATTTTCCCCGTGCTTTCTCTCCTCTCTCTTTTACAGTAAAGTTTTTAGGCAACCAGTTGAGCCATGGCTGTTTTTGTGACATTTTTAGTGGGGTGATCTCGGCAACCCATTTCAAATGAATAGTTGAAAAGAATGAGGAAGATAGTTTTTTTATGCTATAGGCAAATCATATAAAGTTTTCCCTTTTGTAAATAGATAGATATGCACTTATTGAATTAAAAAAGAAAAAAGAAAAAGTCTACAAGAGACCATTTATCTTTGATACAAAGCAATAAGTTAGAATGTGATCCCCATGGGCTCCTGTATTCCCCACTCATCTCCCTCCGCCCTAAAGGGATTTGTTTAACTACAAATTTTGCAAATTGCATAATTAACACTAGACACAAACAATTCAAATGAGAAAAAAATGATTAAGAGGTTCTAAAGAGCTAGAACTAGTCAACTATGAAGTAGATGACCTCAACTCCTACTTCAAAAGAAAATTATTTTCTAGGATTCTTTTAATCATGCCTTTTTGCCATGTCCAAGAGATCTCATGTGCCAAATTTGAGTTGAAGCAAACAAGGGAAAGCCAAACACCCTTGTGGTCCACCCATGGTCCCACAATATTTTCCCATATTCTTGATGCTTGTTCTGAACGAAAATTCATGGGTGTCACCATCTAACATTTGTAAATTCAATTTTGCATAAAGTAAAAAATTTCATTCAATAGAATCTCAAATCTTTAACATCCACATGAAATGGGAAAATCCCCAACTTACAGAGTTTCCAAAGCAATGAGTTAGAATGTGATCCCCATGGGCTCTAATGTTGCAAGAATTCTATACATTACATATAAAATAAACATAAGAGATCAATCCTTAGAGAGTGAGAGATCAATCCTATATATATATATATATATATATATATATATATATATATATATATATATATATATATATATATATATATATATATATATATATATATATATATATATATATATATATATAGAGAGAGAGAGAGAGAGATCATCTGTCACAATGCCAAGCTGAGGCTGTTATCAAATGCTTGTCTTGCCATCCTAGAGATAAAGCCCTTCCTCCCTCTCTCTCAAAAACCTTGAATCCTCCCTTCCCTGCACCCATGTCCACTAGCTGTGAGCAATGGCACTTGATCTGCAACAAAAGCTTTGCCTGACTCAGACATCTATCACTCAAATTAATTCCTCTAAACCCACATCTCTCCATCCGCCCTTTCCATGTCTCCAACTTCTCATGCCTGAAATTGCTCTCGTTTTCGCAGTTCATCGCTCTCTTAATCTGTTTCCCAAGGAAATTCTTCTCTATGCTCAACCTCTCAAAGCTTCTACTAGGCATGAAGTCGTTGAGCATATCAAAAAGGGCAGCAAAATAGTGGAGAGATTCCATGAATCTCGAGAGGAAGGTCCGAGAATTTCGAGCCGCTTCATTCTCTACTACAACCAATATCGAAGGGTTCAATTTGCTAATCGATTTGATCAATTCTAGAATATCCAAAGTGCTATTCAGGGTTTGAAGATAAAACATCAAATTTACAGCAATGGTTTCATTCTTCCCAACTCTAATGTCAGAGGGTCTAGAGCTCTGTAATAACCCATCAAACACAAAGTCTAAACCACAACTCTTGGCAAAGTTTGCTAGTCTCTGTTCTGTTTCATCCAATTCCTCCATGGTTTTGCATAAACCAATAATTTTCAGAGTGGCTGGTCTTGTATTGTTCTTGATTTGAGAGAGGGATTGAATTAGAGAAGGCCATTGCAGCCCGTGGGAGAGATCGAAATCCACAACATGAAGTACTTCATTGTTTTGTTCTCCTTCAAAAGCCTCTAAGATGGCCTGGTTCGCAGTGAAATGAGCAAATTGATACAAGGGAGAGATTCTATAGAGCTCTATAAAAGCCATGAACTCATCTCGGGGCGTGGGTTCTTTCATGATATATTCAAACGAAGGGGATTCCTTAGTGAGAAGCCTCGCTGCTAAGCCATCGGCAAAATAGGCTGCAACTCTTTGAATCGAATCGCCTTTCAGAGAGACTTTCCGATACAATTGGGTCAAGTTCTCGAATGCAACAATGGCGTCATTATCCGCAATGGCAGTTGCAAACTTTAGTAAGAGATGGACCAGTTGGAGGCCCCTCTTATAATCAAATTCTTGATCTTCTGATCCCAATTTTATCATCTCCTCCCTCATTTGCAAAATCCCATTAAATTCCCCTTCACACACAGGGGCCTCTAGTGAATCGAAGATATCAAGCCTTCTCTTTTTAATCTTATGCAAAGGATCATTCTTCAACATTTGGGACCATGTTTTAGTGTTGACAGAGAGAACAAGAGGACCAAGATTTCCTTCTTCTTGCTTCATCTTGGACGAAGATTTGAGAGATTTTGAGAAATGGGTTTTGGATATATGGGGCATGCAATGATGTTTGTATTAATGAAATGATGTTTGTATTAATGATTTCTATTTTAGACAGAGAAATGGAAATTTTTTCTATTTGAGGGAGAGGGAGAGAGAGAGAGACAGATAGATAGAGAGAGAGAGATGGTCTGAGATTTTGAGGAGGAAAGGCTTGAAAGAAGAAAGGAAGATACCAAGGAGAGGGGGACAAAAGAGCAGGTGGTAAATTTGGATTGAGGAATAAACTGCCGCCCTGAAAATGAGGAGGATCTTGGGGGCCTTGTCCTCTTACAGCATCTAGAAGCCCACATTTCAAGCGTTTTGCTCCTTCATTTATTCTCCTTCAACGGTTATATCCTCTCTCCATCTAAACTCTAAGTAAACCCCTTCTTTCCTCTACTATTTTCAAGAGTGTCATTGCACCTTTCATGGGCAAAAAGAAAACACCAAGTTTTTGAGAAATAGTTTAAAAAGAGGAATTGTTAGGGATGAGGAGTTCAAATTAAATTAAAGAATCGGGCTTGGGCTTGACTGGTTACCGATTGATAATTTGATATTCACAAGGCTCTATTTCAAGTTTAATTCTAACAAAAAAAAAAAAAAAAAATTCAGTGGGGATTTAGGCCCTGCCTTTTGGTGAGAATGCAATAGAGATTTCATCATAGGGGCTCATTAGTACTACCTTTAATGCCCCAACCCAACTTCATCATAGGGGCTCACTGGTACTACCTGTAGAGTCTCATCATAGGGGCTCATTGGTACTACCACTAAAGCCCAACCCATTCTCGAAAAAGGTGTAAGTCTCAAAAAAGGGGCTCATCATAGTACTACCGTTAAGGCCTCATCATAGGTGCTCATTGGTATTACCGCTTAGGCCCGGTGTAAAAAGTCAATGGGGATTTTTGAGCCCCTATCCTTTGGTGAAAATGGAGTCAAAAACCTCATCATAGAGCTCAACAATACTACCACCAAGACCCCAAGCCATTCTCAAATTTGATTCCTACAAGTAACATAAATACATATGTTCAAGGTATTTTAGAAGCCCGACACTGTACTGTTTTTGGACCTTTCTTCTCAAAATCTTACTTTGAAATTGCTCAGTACTAGACAAAATTTTACCTTCCCATAGTTTAAATGATGACGGGACTATTGTATTTGAAAAGCGAATTTTGAGATTTGTGTTTTCGACACTCATATCACACATGTATCAATATTTATATTGCTTGATATTGAGGTCTTGACTTCACATTAAACTCCTTATTCATAATATTTATCATTTACATACTTTGCTAATCTCTACCAAGATGTTACCTTGTTGATACAAATCATAAGTTTGAGGACGATACTTTGTTAGAGCGTTTCATATATGACAAAAATTAAATATATAGAACTGGCAAGGGGCCGGACAGCCCGAGCCTGGCCTTGAAAAAGTAGGGCCTGGCCAACCTTTTTTTTTTTCTCGAGGTTTATTAGGCCTAGCCCTGCCCGGCCGAGCCACCCCAATCAAGTTGGTCATACTCATAGGGTCGATGCCCGTTATTTTGTTGAAGTCAGCACAAGCAATTCAAGCCCAAAACTTGCAGATAATTTGAAGAGTGACCCTAGAGAGGGACCAATTTCAAATGAAATGATTAATAATTAAAGCAAGGGGCCATTGTATGGAGGATCAAGAGAGGGGAAGTCGGCCCATGGATTCCCTACTTTGACATCTATTGGATACTACTCTATAAAAATGTGATAATCAAATCATCATTCGATATGTGCAATGCTTCTCACTTGTCTCCTTTTGACTCCCAAGCTTAAAGTCATTGAGTGAGAGTGCAGATGCCTCCTTGTATGTACCCCACCCACTCTTCTACACGCTTTCACACACCTTGCTTAGTAATCGACTGAGATACCCCTTTTACATCCTTTTTCTCCTCTCACATCACAACCTAATGCAAACAAAACTAGGAAAGGCCATCAGGGAATGGTGATGGGGCATTCAGTCCCACCCTCTATTCACAACATTAACATATAAAAAAAAAGATTGTTTAAAAAGAGACCATTTATCTTTTGTACATGGAGGTTACAATCATTCTCACTCATTAAACATCAAATTGGATGCCTTGGGATGGGTCACGAGGTTTCGAGAATTTTTTTTGTTGGAACTTTGTGTATACTCTTACAACTACCCATTTTGAAATTTAAGGGACAACAATAATTGTGAGTCCCATGTACAAAAAATAAATGGTCTCTTTGTTGACAATCTCATAAATAAAAGACAAAAAAAAAAGCTATCACAAGCTTATCGTTTTAGTGAGAGCCCAGCAATTTTGCAAGCACACGATTTAATGCATCTCTTTCTCTCTCTCTTATGAAGGTAAGGTTGGTTTTCCTTCAATCCGTGTTGAAATACTTGATGACTCGATCGAGCCAAATAACTATAGCAGATGACTAGTGAACTAGCCTAAGTAATATACTGAATATTGGGTATATGTGGCCATTAAGGGACTTATGAGTGCTTGCAATTAAAATTTTGATATAATGGAGCTTGAACTTAGTGGGAGTGTGGTCCTATATGGACCATACTATAGGACCATACTAAGCAAATGATGCTGGCTGATACTGGACTGGGCTTGACATATTAGGCTAGTCAGTTTGGAAAAACCCATGTTATTTGGGTGTAGAGATTAAACCGATAAGGATTATAATGGATCATCCCTTGATGATATCGAAGTATGCCCAGATGAGTGAGCCGACGGACTATGTGGCCCTTGTATGTGATGATGGCCTTCAGAGATGAGGGCCAAAGCCTCATCCGCATACTATCACACGACATGTACATATGATATTTATATCGGGAAAGCAAATCATCATTAAGGGTGAAACATGTACAAGTGCAAAAGATTACCCATATACACTATAGAGCTGTAGTCGCATCAGGTTTAGATGACTTTGGTACATCTCTAGGGGAGAACCTGGAATCCACAAACTGGGATTACGTTCTCTTTCCCATTGGCTGACTTTGGCAGCCCAATCATGAGCCCTTACGATAGACTGTTGATCATGGGAACCGCTGGGTCAGTTTAAGAAAGCGATTGTGGACCATAATCCACAGTAGAATGTGGAGTGCTCCAAAGTTGAATTATTCTTAAACCATAAGGATCTAATTCCATAAAAAATATTTAATTATATTTCTTTTAATATTATTTAATTTTTAAAAATTTTATTTGAATTTTTCTGAATGTTTGAGTATTTTATTTATGAAATTTGAATTTATAAAATAGAGATATTGAATTTACAATGTTTTAAATATTCAAGTAGAATTTATAAATTATATAAATCATTAATTAATTTTAAAAATATTTTATTTATGCATGGGTGGCCTATTAGTATACATCGACCCACCATTGCATCTTGGTGGGGGCCATGGAGTGCCACATGGCCTGGCACGCCTCACCCTCGTCTCGCTTTCTATTTTGTTGATTCAAGCTTAATTGCTTGAAGGAAAAGATATTATATTTTGAAAATTTTGATTTTACGGAATGTTTAAATCAAATTATGAAAAGTGTGAAGAGGCTTGTGCATGAGAATAAGAAAGCACAATATTATTATTGAGGGCAATGATTTCATGCAACCGTTGTATAGTAATATGATGCAACAACATTAAAAAACCATCTTATGACCATTTGTTTGATCCAAATTTTGAAATATACACTCTTTTCATTCTAATAAACAATCACAAAAAAAGAAAAAATTGAAAACACAAGCTAGAAAGTATTTTTTTAGCCCAATTAACATAAGCCGTTTATTTTGGTGAGATGCTTAGATCTAGGCATTAGAAGGATTCTTTCATTTCCAATTTTTTTGGATGGCTTTATTATCACTAGATGAAAAATAGTAAAAAAGAAAAAAATTATTTTGAGTTTATAAAGGCTAGGATCTTGAACTTCACAAAATGAATGGTCTAGATTCGTTTTTGGAGTGGACGCATTTTGACCAGATCCCGGGTTCAAATTGAACTTTTGTTTTAATGGGGGGATTGATATTGAGATGAAGAGAGTGTGTGTGCAAAATTTGGGGTCATACAAATACCATAAACGTGGTTTTTTAGAAGTGTCATTGCATGATACTATGATACAACCGTTGCATTGGATCATTGCTTTATTATTGATATTTTTTTATTTAATTTAATTCATGAGAAATTGGTTTAAAAAATGAAGGATAAGGTTCTAGCACCTTCCATATAATCTTGATGGCTAATCTATGAAATAAATGGCTCATATCTCTAACCCTACAAATTACCCTAAATCAATGGTGCATATTCAATCTCAGTTAAGAGGCAAATCATATAGCAACCCTTACCCCCTTCAAGTATTATATAAAAAGGTGCCCTCTCCCATATCTCACACATCTAATCTCTTCTCTCTCTCATATGCTTTAGAGGGGCACGTCCCTAGTAGACAAGCTCTCTCTCTCCCATGCTTCAAGAGAGGCACGCCCCACTCATTGTGATTATCTCTCTCTCATCTCTAGTCTCTCACATGACTCAAAGGATTAAGGGTTTAGTAATGATATGCTATATCTCTCAACTAAGTTATCAAGGGATAAGCCTTGGTTTGAGATTTGATCATTGTGTTATGAGTTGTTATTCCATGGCAGGGTTTGACTTATTTACTTTCTTATGATTAAGATTGAATGTTGACCATTGATCCCACGCCATGGGAAGGTGGTGATTCAATGTGGGATGTGATAAGCTCGGTTGAGATAATCTCCAGTATTCACTTTCTCGTTTCATGCTATATTTATTTCTTGTTTCAATGTTTTATGTTTTTTATTATTCCGAAACATATTGCTGTAGTTTTTTTTTATTAATAAAATATATGTCTTAATAGCATCAAGGTATAGATCTTAGATTTGTTTTCTTTATTTCTTTTCAAGATAATTTATTGTAATAGACTACTTGTGAGTGATCTAAGCCGAAAAAGAAAAAAAAAGAGAAGATTTTTTTTAAATATATATATATATATATATATATTCACTAGCTAAATCATATAAATCCAACTTTCAGTGAATGCACCTTAGAATAAGTAAAAGAACACAAATCCCCCAAAAATAGAAAAATAAAATAAAAGGGAAATAGATTTGGGAAGAGAGAGCACCTAGGAATAGAGAAAATAAGAGAAGGGGAGATTCTGATTCTGCCCCACTTTAATAATGCATTTGTTTTTTTGAAAGATATCTTCTAAACAGTTAAGTATTTTTAAATCTTTTATAAAATTGAATGTTTTGTTCTGAAATATTTAAAATAAGGTTATTAAATTCAACTCGCTTCAAACAACATACTCGAAGCCTTCAGATTTTCCGTCACCACCGGAACGAAGTGAATATAGAGGTATTTTGGCGCGATATTTTCGTCGTCCAAGGGTGAGAGCGCGGGGACCCAAATTTTATCAAGAGAGGGAATTAGGAGGACGAGGTAAACCTAAAACCCAATGGTTTCAACCTCCACGTGACCCTCTTGTTTTTATTTTTATTAAAATAATAAATAACTTGCCCCTCTTGTCAATAAATTAATTTTTCAACCTTCACTTCTCTTGTTAAAGGACTATCTCCTCACGTGATATATAAATATACCCTCAATTACTCAAGTGATAAAATAAATTGAATGGATTGTTTTCTTTATTTTTATAATTTTTTTATTTTTTATTTTAATATATTTTTATATACAATTATATATTTTATTTATATTATGTTTTTTAAAAAAGTTTGAAGTCTTCCTCTGAGTTAACCAAAACACCGTATTGCTTCATTTTACGGACCAAATTGAAGAAGGTTCCGAAACGAATCTGACAACATTGGTTGAAATAAGTTCTGTGTTTGATAACCTTCTGGAATGTTAAGAAAGTTATAGGTATTGTGTTTGATAACATATACATATTAACCATATAAATATAAATATATAACATAATAGAATATATAATATATTTTATATATTTTATTAATGTATATTTGTATTATTTATAACATTTAATATAATATAAGATATTGTTATATTATATATAATTTTTATTCATTATAATAAATATATATAATATTTATATACTATATATTATATAAGGAAATTATCACTAATATACCCATATTTTCAAGAAATTGGAAAAAAAACCTAACTTCCCAAAACCTCACCCACACCTTTTTGTCCCATTTTCATGAAATTTCGACCGAAAATGCCCTTTACGGTAGTTGTACCGTAAAAACATTGATTGGTCAATCGATATAATTAAGAAAAAAAAAAAATCATTCGATACTTTTAGTACCGTAATGGTTTTAAATAACATTACGGTACTAAGAGTACCGTAACGCTCCAAGATAAGGAAAAACAAAAAACCATTACGTTACTTTTAGTACCGTAATGGTCCAAAGTCCACTGGAATTCCAATGGACTATGGACCATTATGGTATTTTTGTGACCGTAATTATCTTAAAACACATTACCGTACTAAGAGTATCGTAATAGCCCAAGATTAGGATAAATCGATAATTTAAAAACCATTACGGTACTAAAACCGTATTGGTTTAAAAAAACATTACGGTACTAAGAATATCGTAATGAGCATTAGTACCGTAATGTTCTTATATAAAAGGACCGTAATTGTTTTTATGGTACAACGATTACTGTAAAAGGCATTTTCATCCGAAATTTTATGAAAATGGGGCAAAAGGGTGTGGGTGAGATTTTGGGAAGTTGGTTTTTTTTTTTCAATTTCTTGAAAATATGGGTATATTAGCGATAATTTCTTTATTATATACTATATAATATAAATTATATTAATAAAATAAATATATAATAATATATTATATTATAAATTATAAATTATAATATTATATTATATAATAGTATGTTATAGTAATATTATATTATATTGTGCATAGTAAATAGTGATCAACTAAAAAGTTATGAAATATTAAGTTCCTACCTCTTAGAAACTTAATCTTTCACTTTTTAACAAAGGAATGAGAACTTTTGTTGAAATATTACTTTATGAACTTTTCATAAAAAGTGAAAAACAAACACATAACTTTTTTAAAATCTGAAAGAATACTTTCAGAAAAACACACACGCCCTAAGAGAGAGTCAGATTTGCATCCCTTGAGAGCGTGATGAAGAGAGAGTGAGAGTCAAATTTGCATCCCTTGAGAGAGAGAGATGAAGACGGGGTAGAAATCTACACTTTAAAAGTAATAGTATTTGGTCGAGTATTGTAGGAACTCTCCAGGATACAAGACGAATTTTGCCCGAGTCCTATTTCATGTACTATAAATACATACATAAGAACTCGCATGGACAAGTTGCCCCATATAGCTCACCGTCTCAGCCAAAGCTAAAATGGACTGTGTTCAACACTGCTTTCAACGACTGATGCACTCCTGGTGGTCTCGTGTCGCCAAGGGCCCTTAGTTTCTAGAGTGATCACAATTTGTTGAGAATCGATACATTCCTAGCGGCCTTGTGTAACCAAAACAATTGGGCCCCTTATTTTTAAGAGAGAAAACAATTTTTCTAAAGGGAAAACAAAATTCAAAACGAAGGAAAACATTTATCTCCCTCCCACAAAAAAAAGACGTACATATCCCCTCTCACTTCACTAACTTAGGCACTAATTTAACGACCCGGCTACAGCAAAGAATACAAGCTGCCCATTAGAGTTAGATCGAGGCCCTAAGATAATTTGCATAACACCAAATTTGGCATATGCATAGGGGCTTCCCTGTAGGCAAGTTGCACCCCAGCCCCAATTTTGGAATGGCTATTCATTATTCTTTTGGAGATCACCCTTTGTCCCATTAGCATCCAAATCATATTATTGGTCTTGAGCACTTTTTAGCATCCGATTATCTAAAAGGTGTGGTTTGTGGTTTTGCAACCTTAAACCAGCCAATTACGGCGCACCTCCAAATTTTATCATAACATGCAATTTTAGTATAAATAATTCTTAAGATTATCTAAAAATCTATTTTTATATTTAATTATAAATTTTTAAATTCTAAAAATGATTAAAATCAATAAATCCATAAATATATAAAAATCTTGAATATAAACGGCTTAACACCTCCAAATTTTATCATAACATGCAATTTTAGTATAAAAAACTCTTAAGATTATCTAAAAATCTATTTGTATATTTAATTATAAATTTTTAAATTCTAAAAATGATTAATATCAATAAATTCATAAATATATAAAAATCTTGAAAATAAACGGTTTAAATAGTATATTGCAAGATGCACTAGTTCCAAGACTCAAAATATTTTGTTTTTTCATATTCATACATCTCAATGTCAAGATTATCAATTAGAGGGTTTTTCAAGACTAAAACAACCTTTTCCGATGGATTTTTGAAGTGCATCTGTAATTCCACATTTTAAGGTTGCAATCTTATATAAACTTTTCCTTTATCTAAATCACATAATTTGGGTTTTATGACAGGGCTGGACAAATCCTCCTAACGCGTTGTTTTGCCTGCAGGAGACCAGATCCCGCCAGACGAGAGAGAGAGAGAGAGAGAGATAATAAGCACATAAATACATCGCCTGTTTGATCACAAAACTAGAGGTATAATGTGCGCATGAAAAACAGTATAATAAGCCTTCAAGACCTGGCAGAACGCCCTAACCTCCTAATACCCTTTATATCCTTGCCAATGAACAAGGCCTATATCCATGAACAAATACATCTAACTGCACACACATCTACCCAATCCACCATTCACAGATGCTTACACATCCATAGGTTTCATTATTAAGCATTCGCAGTGTAAACTTTTCAAGACCACTCACTTATGTTTTGATTCACAGAATAAAATCCCCTCTTACGGTTACAGAATGATTGCTCGAAGTTTCAGTAAGCAATAGTCCAGTAGCCCCATTAGCCTACGAAAGTACAATTGGCGTGATACAGGGAAAAGACAGGATAAATCTAAGATAGGTAAGAATGCTAAAACTCAAGCATCAACTCTGAACAGAAAAAAAGAGGTGAGAATGCCAAAACTCAAGCATCAACTCTGAAAAAAACAGGTGAGAATGCTCGACTTAAAGCATCTACTCTGAAAAGCTAGAGAGAGAGAGAGAGGGAGAGATAACAAGTCTACAAGACTACCAACTACATTTTCCATGTGTTTGGGGAAAGGCTAATGAGCACGTGTCATCTTGACCTTTGGCATAGTTTTCTTGAGTTGGCGAGCCCTCTCCTTCTCTTCCTTCTTACGAAGTGCCTCTGCACTGAGCTTTGCCTCTGCCTCCTCCATGAGCTTCCTCCTCTCAGCCTTCTTCCTTTGGATGGCTTCTTGCCTCACATTTTGGAGCTCTTTATAAATCTCTTGAGCTGCCTTTGCCCTAGCTGCCTCTGTTTTCGATCTAGCCTGCATGCTCCATGGATACAATTTAAGTCTCAAACCTTACTTATAATTCATAGTTAAATGGAAACCAATAAAAGAAAGCAAAAAGACAAGCTCAACTTGGTATGCAGAAGTGTTTGAGGCTGAGCTTACATGAATAGAAGTACAAATAACAAAGCAGCGACTGGAACACTTGCATAAATTGGTAGGTGCAGGCTCAAGTTTGTAGATGCAACATGTTTTGACAGGACCAAAAAAAAGAAAAAACAAAAAGAACTGAATAAATTGATTCGGGTGTTTGTAGAGTATTGCTTCTTATGAACTATGTTATCCAGGTATACACACCAACTGGGGATGGATGGTCCTCTAAGGGAAAAACTGGTCTGTCACATTCCAAAAGTTCTGGATCACCCAGACAATTTATGCTGATCTTTTGGGCACTGTTTTCCTACTTTCCATTAATAAAATGAATCCGCACGAAAGGAAAAAGACAGATTATGTACATTATTATTATGAGTAAATGTGCATAAGAACAGACCTGAGAACTGAGCTTGTAGCGTCCAACAAGATCAATGTAATATGGAACAAGGGCCACCAGCCGTGTCATGTCAGCCATGTTGTTGGCATTAGGGAGAGAAAATTTGAACACAAGCATCTTCCTGTGAGACCCAGCATGTTGATCTGAAAAATGAAATGAAATGAACCCCTTTCCAAATTTCTCAAATGCTTTCTCACCAAAAACCTGCATTGATGAATACAAAAATATTTTATTTGATATAAAAACACTACTGATATAGAACATCCCAATCAGAAACTAAACAATCCAACTCAATAATGTTTCCCATGATTTCCTCGATCCTTTAATGTTGCGGCTCTTTACAGTTGGGTAACAAGAAGCATACATCACGCCAATTCATTTCATTAATGCTTTACAGTTGGATAACAAGAAGCATACATCGTGCCAATTCTTCAATCAAAAGCTCAAATTCATTAATGCTCCATCGTGCCAATTCATTTCATTTTCAATTGATCTTTTCAGGTGGCCTTCAGGCACCCACAATCAAGATCCATGGTTATTTCAAGATATTATTTAAAGACATTACAAATAGCAAAACAAATGAATCATGGTTTTTCACATAATTCAGCTTTCAATCCTATGGAATAGCATGCATCATCATACGCTCACAGACCACAAACAGATAGACATATCATTAATGGGAGAAAAGACAAGTTGGTGAGGGGTAGGGGAAGCAGATGAAGAAGACTATGGAGATAACAGGTAATAGGGGTAAGACGAGATCAAGAGAAGAAGTGGAGGAAGCCATGGGAGATTCCAAATATACCTGGGCAATCCACAAATCTGATGTGGTATGTCCAATTCATCACCTAATAAATTGATAACAGACCATTCGTGATATACCATCTATATTGGCCAATTAAACCTTCCCATATATAAGTTCCATTTTGTCCAAATACGATCTATAGCTCAAATATGATCTAATGTGGCATACCATGTTTGCATGGATATGGGTACGTGTGTAGAGATGTTAGACACAGGGTGTAGGATTCTTCAAGCATCGAAAAGTAGGAATCAGCATAAATATATATATATATATATATGGAAAAAGTCTTAAAAATGCCTATAGGGGAAGTGCTACAGTATTTCAACCCCGTCATGTCCGTGATGGTTTTGCCTAAAAACCGCGATGGAACTACGGGAGCCGTGGCAGTCCCCCCATATTTTTTGGGTTAAATTTGAGTGGAAAAAAATCCCGTCACGAACTTGCTATGTCCGTGATGGTCTTTAATCCACGCCGTCCGAAAAATACTTTTAATTTTTGTCTATAGGCATTTTGTAGTCTCTTCCATATATATATATATATATACTGCACCTTATGGCCTTCCTGGCTCACGGTGGTCTTTGGGTCACAACGACTTGTAGGGTTTATTGACCAGATTTAAATGTGCAAGTAGGTTCAATTCACCACTGAATACAACTTGGCTCTGATACCAAAACTGAGCAAGAAGAACCTACCATGTCTGAATTCGATTTTGAAATTCTGACAATCCAAACTCAAAATGACTTTACAATAGGAAACGAATGGGTTAAAAAGGATTTTCCCTCTAATGAAAATAAACAAATAAGAGAATCGTTCCTTCAAGAATTTAATGAAAGATTAAAAGAAATTTTTCATATAAAATTTAATACATTCATGTTACAACATAAAACAAATGTAAGGTTTTTCAAATGGCTAAGATATATACTTTAAAAAGAAGGAACAAAATACCCAGAATTTCAAGTAAATACCCAGGTTAACACTGTCTAAATTACTTTTCAAACTTTTCACACAGTTAAAGGAGAAAGCATTGAAGCTATCCATCCTCCTGAAACTAGCTTACAGTTGACAGGAGAAAAACAACAAATAAAAGCCTCACCTTTCAAAATTAGACCAAAAGATTCTGAGAACCAGATGGATAAAATTGAAGTCATACCCCACATAATAGGGCAAAATAATTATACGAATCTTTTCCTACAGACCATAGGAAAACAAACTAATAGGATAGAGAATGTCCTAAACACAATAAAACCTCAACACCAGAAGAAGAAAGAAGAAGAGATAAAGGGGCAATTCTATTCAAATCACCTCCTAGTATTACGGTAGGAAAAATCAACCTACAAGGAATAAAAAAGAAAGAGGATAATAAAGAATTAGTAAATGAATGGTAAAACGACTTGAAAAATTAGTTATAAAAGGGAAGAAAAGTGATGTGCAAGTCCTTCAAGAAGACAAGTTTTTCAACTCTAGAGATATCTGAAATAGAAAAAACTTTTAAACCAGAAAGCTTAGAGATTAATAGGATTGATTATGGGAGAAAAACTAGGCCAGTTGCACCAACTAGAATGTATTATCCTAGACCAACTCCTGTAGATCTTCAGATAGAGGAAGACCTAATTGCCAGTTCAGTTTCCTATTCAGGAAGATCCATAGTAAACTGGAATATAGATGGGATGTCTGAAAATCAGTATGACTATGTATGCCACCGCATGTAAAGCAAGTGGGAATCAAGACCAGGAAATTGCTAAAGCCATTATATGTGGATTTACCGGATAGCTTAGAGAACAGGTCCTGAAAAATTTAGTAACTGAGGGAGATGCAGTTAACAAGATAATATATACCATTACACTTCATTTTGTGGGAAGTACAGCCTTCTTATCTACTAGATCTGAGGATTTACTTTCAAACTTAACGTTGCCCAACTCTCTCACATTTTAAATGGTATAAAGATGTATTTTACTTCAAACTGCTATCCAGAGAGAACAGTAAAGCTGACTATTGGAAAGAAAAATTCATTGCTTGACTTCCTAATCTTTTTGCTGAAAAGGTTAAAATAAGATTAAAAGATAAACATGGAGGAATTATACCCTATTCCTTATATACTCTTGGAGAACTCTCAGCAGGGCTCTGTGCTGAAGGTCTTGCATTATGCACAGACATGAAATTGAAGAGACAATTAGAAAAACAGAGAATGACGGGGAAAAAGGAATTAGGCGACTTTTGTGAGCAATTTGGGTTTAATACTTTACCAACTTCAAAACCTACTCACAAACAAAAATATAGACTCTATAAAATCTAAGTCTAAATATAAAAGAGAAAAGAAAAATACTTTTCCCAAAAAATTTTACATGATCACTCTTTTAAACAAAAGGGGAAGAGAAAAATACCAGTTTGTTACAACTATGGGAAAGTTGGACATTATAAAAATAAATGTAAAGTAAAAAGGAAACTAAATGCTCTTGAAATAGACCTTGAGATCAAAAAGCAATTATTCGATATTTTATTAATTAAAAGGGATGTGTATGAGGAATCTTCTGACTCTGATGAAGAATTACATATCGGAGAAATAAATGATGAAGATTTAATTTTTTCAAGTTCAGACTCTGAAATAGATTCTGAAGAAAACCCTAATGTAGACTCTGGCATTGTGGTTTCTTAAATACACTCACAGAAGAAAATCTAATCATTGATTTAATTGATAAAATAAATGGTCCCGAGGCCAAAAGAGAAGCCTTGATGCTTTATATCAATATGACCAAAGAACATTCTAGTTCTTCTAAACCTTTTCTTGTCCCTACTAGAGAAGATTATAGTTTTATGGATATCCTAAAAAGAATTCAAAATAAAACTCAAATCCACAAAGAACCTACAATTCCTTATCTAAAAAATGAGATAAATGAATGAACTTATAACTCTAAAAACCAGAGTACAGGTTCTAGAGATGGCAACCACTGAAAAAGAAAGTGGTAATGAAAATGCTGAGGAAAAATTTAATAATCTAATACATGATTATAATCACAATGTTTTACCACCCGAAATTGAAGATACACTCCCAAAAGTGATAGATGATCCTCAAACTTCAAATAAGTGTAATATGCTGAGACAGTTACACATTTATAAATATGTTAACCTCTAAGATAAAGTAATAACCCAAAGATGGTTTACCATTGTAAAAATAGTGGTGCAAAAAAAATACACTTTTTAGACCACTGCTCTTATAGATTCAAGAGCAGATCTAAATTGCATAAATGAAGGTTTAGTTCCAACCAAATATTTTAGCAAAACAACACAGGTGTTAAATACTGTTGATGGTAGTAAAATGATAATAAATTACAAACAGTCTGATGCAGCAATATGCAACAATGGTGCATGTTTTAAATTTCCTTTTATAATGGTCAAAGGTTTAAGCCAACTTGTCATTCTTGAAACTCCTTTCTTAAATATGCTCTATCCTATCAAAATTGATAATACTGGGATAAAAGCTGATATTGAAGGGCATGAAGTAAAATTTGACTTCATTGATAAACCCAAAGTTCATGAAATAAATAACATTAAAAACAAAATCTCTACTAAAGAGAAATTCCTCTTCGATCTAAAAGAAGAGGTTAAACATAAGATTATTGATGAAATTTAACTTTACCTCAAATAAAAGGTAAAATCAATAATTTCAGAAAAATGTTAGAAAGAGAAGTTTGTGCTGACATTCCCAATGCCTTTTGGAATAGAGAGCAACATATCGTAGAACTTCTGTATGAACCTGGCTTTAATGAGCAAAAAATTCCTACTAAGGCTAGAACCATACAAATGAAAAGTAGGCTCCTGGATATCTGTAAAACTGAGATAAAAGAACTTCTTGATACGAACCAGATTAGGAAAAGTTCTTCACCTTGGACCTGTGCAGCTTTTTATGTGGAAAAAGCTTCAGAAATTGAAAGAAGAGCACCTCGACTAGTCATAAATAAAACACTGAGGTAGATCCGTTATCCTATTCCAAATAAAAAGGATCTTTTAGACAAGCTTGTCAATGCCTGTATTTTCTCAAAATTTGATTTAAAATCAAGGTATTGGCAAATCCAAATAATAGAAAAAGATAGGTATAAAACAACATTTAATGTCCCTTTTGGACATTATGAATGGAATATGATGCCTTTCGGGTTGAAAAATTACCCTTCAAAATTTCAAAATATTATGAATGACATTTTCAATCCTTATACCGGATTTATTATTGTTTACATTGACAATGTCCTTGCTTATTCTGAAAACATTGACCAGTATTGGAAACATCTAAATATCTTTTATAAAGCTATAAAGAGTGCAGGTTTGGTTGTTTCAGCTAAGAAAATAACCTTTTTCAAACTAAAATAAGGTTTCTTGGACATAATATCTTTCAAACAAGAATAATCCCTATTGATAGGGCAATAGAATTTGCTTCTAAATTTCCTGATATCATTAAAGATAAAAAGGAATTACAAAGATTTCTAGGATGTCTAAACTACATCTCAAATTTTTATAAAGATTTGGCTTTGGATGCTTAACCTTTATTCCAAAGGTTAAAAAAGAACCCTCCAGATTGGACTCATGAACACACCATGGCAATTAAAAAATTAAAACTTAAAACCCAAGAATTACCCTGTTTAGCCCTTTCTGACCCTACAGTTTTCAAAATAATTGAAACATATGCCTCTGAACTTGGGTTAGAAGGAATTCTTAAACATAAAATCCAAGATGATGAGCAACTTATACGCTTTACATCTAAAGCTTGGAACCCAGCTCAACAAAAATATTCTACTGTTAAAAAAGAAGTTTTAACAATAATCCATTGTGTGATAAAATTCCAAAGTGATTTGCTTAACAAAAAATTTCTTATCCGAACTGATTGCAAATCCGCCAAAGGCATTTTAGAAAAAGATGTAAAAAATCTAGTCACAAAACAAATGTTTGCCAGATGGGAAGGAATTCTATCTTCTTTTGATTTCGATGTTGAACACAAGGAAAAGATAATCATCTTCCTAACTTCTTGACTCGAGAATTTTATAGGGAGGAAAGGAGAAGCCAACATCAACCAATGGATATAGTTCCTAGCTCAAGAAAAACCCTGGCTTCAAATAGTTCCAGCTCAAGAAAACACCTGGCTTCAAATAGTTCTAGCTCAGGAAAAATCATGGCTTCCTTATACACCCCAAATGCTTTAATAAGAAAGCAAGCTCATGAGATTGAAATATCTCCGCAACAATCTCCCTTGAGCACCAATAATCCAGACCAAAATAGAACTCCATTTCTTGAAACAACATATATACCGCTAATCATAATAGAAAACGAGCACAGGGAAAAAGACCTTATTGAAATAGCAGCTTTATACTTACGCCACCATCTACATCCAAATATGGGAGATAGATGCAGAGAATGGTATGCAACAATATTAATGGAAACCGAGTCGGTGTCAATAGTACACCATTATAGAAACAATGACTTGGAAATAGCATATTCAAAGTTTCAGATACATAAAATCATGTCTTATAGAAACTGGGGTCTCAACCCTTTAAAGCCAAGGGTACTGAAAACCAAGGATTTAAAATCAAATCCTATCATTATTTTGAATATGTTAAGGCATGGGATGAAGTATTTGCCTACCAGAATACTAAACATACACACAACTGGTACGTACAGTTTAAAAGAACTGAATCGGCAGAATTCCCAAATTGGTTTAAAGGTTGGTTCCTATTATGGGGATCATTAAGCCAGCTACTACCCGAAAAAATACAAGTATCACAAAGAAAATTCTCTGATTACAATAAGAAAAGTCTAAAAAAAGACTACAATATATATTTTATGGCCTTATATCAAGTCCCATGGATTTTAAAATGGTCCTACCAAATTTCTAAAGATAATTTGGATCGGTGGGACCATATTCCAGAACTACAACGGCAGATTTCAATTAAATGGTGGGATGCCTACAAAAATGATTCATTGAATCCATAAAATATTTATATAAGGACCATTCCATCTTTTGCTCCACAACTTGACATAGGATTCTCTGAATACATTTCACTAATGCAACAAAAGAATCCAACTCTTTCAAAAGCTGAAATAAGAAAAAAGCTACTCTTTGCCCTTGAAGAAGATGAAGTTAAAACACCCACTGTATCAAACGATGATGACCCTCCAAACGAAGACGATAGTGCGGGAATATTTTCTCCAATAAATTGAAGAAAAGTTCAAGGGCGGTACGACTCCAGACTATTCAGGACACGTGTACTCAGAGAAAACAAAAAGCTCTACAGTAAAAAGAAATTATTGCCGGCAAGACACTATAGAAGAATTTTTCTCTTTATTTCTTTAATTGATGTAAAGCGCACCTTTTACTTTTACTTTATCAATGCAAATCATATCTTTATTTTGTCGGTGTGAATCTTATCTTTATTTTGTCGTTGCGGATTTAAAAATGTTTGAAGTCTGCTCTCCCTCTTCTATAAAAGGAAACCTAGACCAAAGGAGAAGACACCTTCGGATTTAAGTTGCCGAGCTTCCAACTATAGTCTTCTTAAGAATTTTAGGTTGTGTTTGTAAAAGTGTGCTTAGGTTAAGTGCTTTGGTAAGAGTGTGATTTGTAAGATTGTGTTTAGTGTGCTTTTTTGTGCATTACCAAAGTTTATATAGAGCCGAGGCTGTAAACAATCAAATTTGAGTCTACCTCAAAAATTTCACTAGAAAAAGTTGTTTTGATGCTCAAATATCTTCAAATTGATCATCTTGACATCAAGATCCGTGGATATGGGAAAAAAATAGATTTCAAGTTTTGGAAACAGTGCATTTTAGAAAGCATTTTTTGACCGTCAATTTAAGATTTTCAAGTTTTCATAAATCTGTCGATCTACACTATTTTTTAAGCTTTAAACTTTACAAATAACTGTAAAAATATATTTTAAGGCTATCACAAAGATTTCCTGTATTAAAACCACATTTCTCGATCCTATTTGAAGGTAGGCTCTAATTTGATTGTTTAGAGCCTAGGCTCTATACAAACCGCACCCAATATATATATATATATATATATATATATATATCTATATATATATATATATATATATATATATATATATATATAGGAAAACTCTTCCCAACACCTGTAGGAAAAATGAATAGTGATTTTGCCTACCCTCATCACCATCCAAACTTCGTCGCTCGGTCACAGTCGTTCGGTAGCGTTTCAATTTTCATTTTTTTTTCTACAAATCCAAATTACTTGAAATTTGGAGTGTGTGTACATCTTAGTGAAGCGCACCTAATAAAAATATGAAAAAAATACTTCTCAAAATATAAATTGACCAAAATACCCCCAAAATTTTACGAGGGTATTTTGGTCAATTTATATTTTACGAATTAGTTTTTTCATATTTTTATTAGGTGCGCCTCACTAAGATGCACACACGCTCCAAATTTCAAATCATTCCGGTTAGTAAAAAAAAATGAAAATGAAACACTACCAGACAATTGTGACTGTTCGATGAAGTTTTGATGGTGATGAGGGTAAGCGAAATCACTGTTCATTTTCGCTTATAGGCGTTTTGTAGTATCTTCCATATCTATCAATATATATATATATATATATATATATATATATATATGAATAAAGTATATATTAAGGTTTTAGCCTTATACTATAAAAGTATAAAAGTATGACATTACCTCAAAAACCAAGGAAAAGGTTGTTCAAACACTAGAAAGCCCTCCAACCAATCATCTAGACCAAGAGATGTATGGAAATGAGAAAAGAAGGATTTCAAAGTTCTGGAAATAGAACATCCTCTAACACATTATTTGGAATGTCCGTTTTCAAAATTTAAGTGTTTATAGATCTACTCGACGTACACCATTTTTTGAGCTTTGAATTTCATAATTAGAGGTCGAAATAGATTTTCAAGCTATTGTAGGAGCTTAGGCACTGAAAGTACATCTCTTTGGCAAGATATGGATGTGTGCACCTTTGATTGTTTAAGGTTGCCACCTCATGAAACCTCCCTTCTAAAAATCCATGTTTGTTGCATGATCACAAATTTTGCATTCACAATCTCTTCATCCCAACAATCAATACCAGAGAGAAAAAAAATGAATTTGCACTCAAAAAAAGTCAAAACGAGTCACGTTCCAACAATGAGTCCAGACCGTCCATTTGGTGGACATTGAGATTTAGGCCTTTAAGACCATTGGTGACATTGAGATCTACGCCTTTAAGAACTCAAAATCAATTTTGTACTATTTAAAGTTGTTCATCTGATGCCTAGAAGGTCATCTACAAAGATTGGAATAAAAAAAAGACCCCCCCTAAGGCTTAGATCTATCATCTCACCAAATGGGCAGCCTCTGTTTATTGGTTAAAAAACGCAATTTTTCTGGTCCGTTTCTAAATATTGTTTTTCTAAAATTGCTCATCATAGTGAATTGAGTTTATGTTCAAAAAGTAGGGTCGAGCAAGTGCTCCTAGCATAGTTTTTGAAGGTGTGTTTCATTATATTATTATAATATAGTCACATGAAATCACGTATATATACACATAAATCAAGGGAATGGAGCTGAGATGTCCCCCTTTTTTTTCTTTTGTACATAGTACATAGACTCGTGTCATACTCCTTATTTATACATGGCTATTGTATTACTTTTGTCTTTACCATTTATATGAATGATTTATGGTATTATGGTTTGTTCAGCACCCGTATGATTTTGATTGTACATTCACACATGCGCACTAGAAGGCGTGCTCATTGTAATAGACAAGTCATCAACATGAAAAGGTATGCTTCTCCCACAACATGATCGCCGTCATTGTCGGAGACACTTGCGGATAAAATACACACATGGGTTGTGTGAGTATCTCCTTGATAATAAGATCGAGATGAGATTCTATGGTTAGGAATCGACATGATTTATATGTATATGTCATCCCACATGATCATGTAACTTGTATGAAAGCCAGGTGTAAACACCGGAGATGTTTGAAGCAACCCAGGGGTGCATTGAATGGGAAGGAATGCGTGGTTGTGACTGAACTAAGATCTGCATGGTGTAAATTTGATGTAAATCCTAGTTACACACTATGGCATGTGACTTATACCACGCATGCTTAGCAAGACCAGTACTACCAATAGAGGTAGAGATGTATAGGACAATCCGTATTTTCTATTACACTATGTGAGATATATAGCCAATCACTTAGTGACCCAGAGTGCTTATTTTAGGAAGTGGAGACGTGACCTCTCCTATGGCCATGAATGATTCGGCTAGGTTGAGAGCAAAGCTAGGAAAGAAGTCAGGTCAAAATAGAATAACAGCAAGGCTCGGGGAAGACCATTGGCATCACATTTCAATTGGTACCTAGAGAGATTAGTGCATTCTATGATGCTCATCAACTGTACAGTGGCGTGAAGTTTTATCACGTATGTTCCTTGGCAAAATGCATTTGCGAACTAGTACAACGTAATATAATATTTTTGCAATTGAATTTCTTGGGTTGCAGACGAACAATGTTTTATTCGATGAGCTGAGTGGAAGTACATGAAAGGGTTGAGTAGTCTCCTAAGCATAAAAAGCTCATGAGGGATTAGTTGAGATAATATGGTGTGGCCAAGTGGGTCTAGGGCAAGCTGGAGCATTTTTTTAAAGAAAAGAGGTGATCCATATTAGCTTTTGATGGAAAATGTAATATGGTTCTCTCTGTAGAGATGTAGTTACTCCTTAAGGTTTAAAAGTTCATTTTCCCATGGAGTGTATGGGAGAATTTCTCACAAGACCAACATGTTCCCACCCACTAAGGGACAAGTGGGAAATGATGTGTTTACGGTGGGGTCCATCCCTTTGTGGGTGGGAGGAAACTTTTGAGTGGGAGATGATGTGTCTATCTATGGTGGGGTCCAACCCTTTGTGGGTGGGAGGAAACCTTTGGAATTTGGGACATAGATTGTAAAATAAGGAGATGTGGGAATCTTAATTGAATTAGGTGGAATATTTTGGATAATGATAAATTTAAAATATCTTTAGAAAGATTGAATTATGTCATAGATATACTTATAAGTTAGAAACTCTTTCAGGATAAAATAATCTTAAAAGAAGGACCATCTATATAAAACATAATAGAGAGATTTAATAACCCTTTTCTCGTGACTCACTCCCCCTTGATCTTTTATCTTTTCCCTCTTTTTCAAAAAGATAAAGAGTCTCTCTAGAAATTAGGACTCCCTACACCAACATGAGATCTATTGATGCACCTCTATCAAATGGCTCGAGGATTTGAATTGTATATGTTATACTTCTAGTTCTAGTAATCGAAAGTCGGCCTAAGGTTGCAGCATCGAACTCTTGAATCGGATGAGACATACGCAGAAAGTAAAAAAGAAAAAGGTTGTACCAACTGCATGGGAGGAATCGAAATCCAAAAAAGGTAAGTGATTTCTTTCCGATACTATTATTTTTGTGTTTTCGTTGCTTTCAGGATTCACTGTCAAATCCAGCATCACTCACTTTTTATGTCCCCGCTGCTTTTGTGATTAACCATTAAATCCAACATAGAATGTTGGATTCGACGGTGAAGCCCAAAAGCAACATGTACACACAAAAAATGATCATGTAGAAATCATGCACCTTTTTCGAATTATGATTCCTCATATGCGGTTGGTACGACTTTTTTTGTTTTTTTTCTTTTTGCGTGTGTCTCCTCCAATTCAAGAGTTCAATGCTGTAACCTTAGACCGACTTTTGATTACTAGAACCAGAAGTATGGTATACACAGTACAAATCCACTGAGCTCTTTAATGGAGGCCGAGAGATATCATGTTGGTGTAGGGGGCACTAATTTCCATACAAAGACACTCTTACTTTTTGGGAAGTAGGGAGAAGACAAGAGAATAATGGAGAGAGAGACACATGAGTGAAAAGGGTTACTAAATATTCCTATACTACCCCCTTTATATAGATGGTCTCCCTTTCAAGATTCAATTATTACGAAAGAGGTTCTAACTTATCTTATAAGTACATCTATAATGTAAATCAATCTCTTCAAGATATTTTGAATTTATCATAATCCTTAATATTCCACCTAATCCAATTAGCATTCCCATCTCTCCTTATCATATAATAGATGTTCTAAATTTCAAAACGGTCGTCCCACCCACAAAGGGGTAGACACCACCAAAAAATACAACTCTCCTACTAGTCCCTCAATGGGTGGCAACATGTCGGTCTTGTTGTAACCTCTCCCACACACACCTTAAGGCGCAAATGCGTCTCTATAGAGAGAACCATATTACATTTTCCATCAAAAGCTAACATGGAACAGATCTTCTCAGTAAAAAATGCCCCAGGTCGCTCTAGTCCCAATTGGCCACAACAAATTGAGTATCTCAGCTTATACCTCATGAGCTCTGTATGCTCAAGAGACTACTCCACCCCTTCGTGTACTCCCACTCTGCTCATCTAATCAAACATTGTTTGCATACAACCCAAGAAATTAATTTGCTGCTCATTTATGCAAACATTGTTCGTATGCAACCCAAGAAATTAATTTGCAAAAATATTATATTATATTATACTAGTTTAAGAAAACATTTTGCAAATGAATATCCAAGATAGAACTGTACGTCATTGTATAGTTGATGAGCATCACAAAATACACTGACCACTCTAAGTATCGATCGTATGTGATGTCAATGGTCTTCCCTAGCCTTGCTATTATTCTATTTTGACTCGACTATTTTTTAGCTTTGCCCCCAACCCAACCGAATTATATATAGCCATGAAAGAGCATACTAAAGTAGTAACATCAAGTCTCCACTTCCTAATATAGTCATAAGGTCAACAAGGGCACTCTGAGTCACTAAGTGACCAGCTATATCTCACATGGGGTAATAGGGAACAAGGATCATCCTATACACCTCAACCTCCATTAGTAGCAGTAGTCACATTAAGCACATATGAAATGAGTCACACGCGACGGTGTAAATTACATAAAGTACCAAGGATTTACGTCAAGTTTACACCATGCAAGTCCTAGTTCAGCCACAACCACGCCTCCTGTCGCATCCAATGCGCCCCCCCTGAGTCGAACCCAAGCAACTAACTTGAACATCCCAATCTCAACCTAGCTATCATACAGGCTACATGATTCGGTGGGATGACATACACATATGGATCATGTCGATTCCTTAACATGGAATCGCATCTCGATCTTATTATCGAGGCGATACACACCTTGGTGTGTGTCTCTCTCCTAAAGTGTCGCATCCTCCAATGTGACACTAAGGGAGGTCATGTTTTGTGAGAAGCAGACTTTTGCCTGCCGATGACTTCTCTATAGAATGGGCATGCGTCCTAGTGCGCGTGTGAATGTGCAATAAAAAACATGTGTGTGTGTGTGTGCGTGATAAACCATAATACCACAACTTACTCAAATAAATCATAAAAAGAAAAGATAATATCCATAAATAAGGAGTCTAACATGAAACAAGGTTCAAAAAAGAAAATAAATAAATAAATTAGTATGTATTTCAAATTAAATTAAATAAAACACAACAAAATATGTATTCACCAACTGAGCAATTAAAATATAAATTAGCATCTAACAACTAAGTACACTACATGATTTTGGGCTTGATATTATATTCAAAATCTAAAGAAATTTTGATTTCTAGGTTTAATCTCCTTATCCTTGAAAACCTTTATTACCCAAGAAATTTTCACTCGAAATGCTTCAAGCTAAAGCACAAAATCAACTCAAATTTTTTTACAAAAAAAAATCCATGAAGCTTGTCAAGTACTTCAAAATCGAGAAAAAAAAAAAAGGAAATTGATTTTTTATTTTGTGTTTATTCCCTTAGAATGAACAAATATTTTTTTTTAAGAGCATTAACTAATATATTAATGATATCAAAATGTACAGTCAAAGGTCCCTCCATTTGGGCTGGAAATTACTTGTTTGCCCCAATTGGTAGGTATTATTTCTGCCCACGAGCAAGGGCCAAATGTGTGAGCGCACACACTGTGACCTGCATATGCAAAGCATCTAGCTAGCCCGCGAAGACATGTATATATGATGCAGCAATGTGGTTGCATAATGTGTTATGTGGCCGCATCAGATAAGCATGCTCTTAGTGTCAATAAGAACACCAAATAAACCTCAAAATCTTTGTAGTGTTCAAGAAAACAGTCTGCCTGGTGCTCAGGCGCTAGAAGGACCTCAGGCCACATGCCTAGGCCTGAGCGGCCCTCCCCAGGCGCCAATACTTGGGCAGGTGCCCAGGCGGCCCAAGCAGGCACCCAGCACCAAGGGCCTAGGCCCATTCTCTTGAAATAAAATTAGTCCCCAAGGGCACTTTTGGGTCATTTTGACCCAGGAAAATCACATAAAAGAGAGATCTCATCGCTTCACAAGATAAGGAGAATGCAATTGCGTGGATGGACAAAGACCCAGGATCTGAAGAGGTCTTCCCTGGGGAGGGTTTGACCTAGGATAAGGTTGAGGAGGCTCTAGCTTCTGATCCTAGGAGGGCCACTTGAGCAACAATTGTTGTTGGTACTTCTACTTCATAAAGGGTGAGGGAGACATTAGAAGGAGAAGGCAGACTCAGAAGAAACTCAGGAAAATGAGCAATATGTTGAATAGAGTGGCGATCGTGATTCTGATAATGCTGACCTCGATTCAGATGGAGACTGAGATGCAACTGATTATGAGAATTCTGTCTAGTGACGATTGAAGAAAGAAAGATCTCCACTCTCTTCTTTTGAATTTCATCTTGTCTTAAGTATTGCATCCTTTTGCATTGGACATTTCGACTCTTGGTTTTCTACTTCTCTTTTGTATTTCTGCCATCTTGTCTAGTTGTGCTCGTGTGTCACTATAGGGTATTCCATACTCAGTTTCAATTGGAGAGTTGAAGCTAATACACTATGGACTTATTTATGTTTTTGACTTTTTTCACTAAATTTTCAATGATTTGAAGTTTTGAATATAGTACAACATTCATGCGTCTATATTTGCATGGAAAAAGCTAGTTGATAACTTGGAATACATCATCATCATCAGAGCCTTTTCTCAACTATAAACTTAGAATACATACTAAATGCAAATAAAATATACAAAATTAACACATATCTCCATATATGTGCTTTTGAACAGCACATACATGCAATTTTCTGAAAACTTTTCACCTCAAGGTGCCTGAGGTTCTGGGCACCCATCTAGGTGCCTGCTTGGAGACTTGAGTGTTGGGCGACAGACCGGCCACCTAGCAATTTTTTTTTTTAATGTTGACTTAGGGACCAACTAGTGTTTTCTAAAACATTGATCTCTGAAATCTAGAGAAATGTGAACCTCTTATTTGGCTTTAGCAAACTCGAATTTGAGGCCTACCCATGCTGGCTTGTTCTTTAAACACAGTCTCTCCTTAGGTCCTAAGTGGTCAATATTCTATCCATGGTCATTATGCCACACCCTCATGGTCGACTGTTTCACCTTGCTCAGCCCACCCTATCATGGGGGAGTATTTGGTTTTATGCCTACCACAAGTATAACGTGCAAACTCAAGTTTCACATTTTCAAATGTAGACCTCTAATGGTGAAAGACATGGAATGACATTTAAACACGATCCCAAACCACACCCAGATGCAGGCCTTAGATTTTAACGAAGATACAAGATGAACAAGCTTAAAATCTAAAACTCAATCACTGCCTTGCTCTCACACCTAGAGTAAGGTTAGGTTAGATGACCTCAAGGCATACCCAAATACCAAGATAAAGTTTCACGACAGAAGCCATCTCCCCAAAGTCAGTCAAACCACCACCATGCTCACTCTGTGGCCTCCACAGACTGTCGTCCATCACCACCATGGTCCAGCTGTATGACCTTAAACTATAGTGCATGTCCTAACCTCATGACGTTAAAAGGCTTCGCACAGGTCCCGAAGGCATGACCTTGAACACGCCTCCACACACAAAAAAATAATAATAATAATAATACAAAAAAAATTAACAGTCATGGTGTATACCTGAACAAGAGAACGCCATGACTAAAAATGATGGACGAGCATGGTCACGAAACCATGAGTAAGAGAGTTCTGTGAAAATAAAAACCCGGGCATGGTGAAAACCCGAAAGGGCACCGTGAGTAAAAATGGAAGAATAAGGTTTCTATAAATTTTTAGTAACACATTGGGGGAAACAATAGTTATCCGCCAAAGACAAAGATTATCGAAGGATATTCTAGAACTTAGAATCAATCATTTCATACATAAAAGTTTATAGAAGTCCGCTTACTTCTTTCACATTCATCCTGCTTATTTCAAGCAACATAAACATCAAACGGGTAATACACCAACACATAAAATGTGAATAGTAAGAAAAATTACATGTTCCCCTTCACGGAACTAAGCCATCCAAGATTATGGAACCATAAGTTCTCCAAAATCATCCAGATCAATGCTACATATGAACCGTTTTTTTTTTACTATAGGCAGTGGGATCATGGCTACATAAGTTCTCCAAAATCATCCAGATCAATGCTACATATGAACAGTTTTTGGAGAATCATAAGTTCTCCAAAAACATCATGCTGGTTTCACCACCCACCAAACCAAGAGCCCCATACCTTCATATTGGTAGTTATAGCCAGAAAAATGATACTTTTAAATTGGGAAAAAGGTCCCTTTATATTGTTCTTTCTAATATACTCGACTCTTTAGACAAGTGTGCCTACATTCCTCTTTTTTGGCCCAAATATTATCCAAGTTAACCATGCATTTTGTACATGCTAGAGTGCATATAAAACTACAGAATATTATCCAAATCCAATAGAAAATCCTAATAAGATAGCATAGAACCCAATTGAAGTAAGTTAATCTTCACAGACCTATGCTAAGGGCACACCACATTAAATACAAATCAAACCACAGATCCCATCATTAAATACTAGCAACCTGAGACCTAAAAACAAAGAAACCCTAAGACCCATTTGGTGCATCCATTATTGTGTATCATATCCAAGCCCATCCCTGTCTAATTAATCCAGGCTCTTCCCAACACCAAGGACAAGGGCACAGAACATATTCTCGAACGAGCACAACCAAGCATGCATCTCCAACCCATCTTTTTCCATTCTCATTAATGGTTCCCCAAATGGATTCTTTCAAGCCCAAAGAGGACTTAAGCAAGGGGACCCCCTTTCACCCTTTCTCTTTACACTCATTGGGGAACTCTTTTCCCAAACAATCTCCAGACTCTATGATAGAGGCCTTCTCTCGGGTTTCAGTAATTCTCCATCATGCCCAATTGTTACTCATCTGCTCTACGCATATGACACTCTTCTTTTCTGTGAAGCTGACCCAACCCAAGTTGATTGCCTATGGAGTTTTCTGCAAACCTTTGAACTCCTCACAGGGATGAAGGTCAACCTCAAGAAGACAAAAATGTTAGGAGTCCATGTAGGAGACACTGAATTGAGGAGCCTAGCACAACGCATGGGATGTGTGACGGAAACTCTTCCTTCCTCATACCTAGGACTTGCTTTGTGTCTAGGAAAACCTAGAAAGGAACTGTGGGATGGCCTCATTCAAAGATTCACACGGAAGTTCTCCTCCTGGAAGGGAAGGTTTCTATTTTTAGGGGGCAGAATTACTCTCAATCGTGCCACCCTGACCAGCATCCCTGTGTATTACATCTCCCTTATTCAGATACCTATCTCAGTCATCCAACGGTTAGAGAAATTAATGCGGGATTTTCTTTGGTTTGGTGTGAAGGGATCTAAGTAAATACATCTGGTGGCTTGGGACATTGTATGCTCCCCAAAAAAATTTGGGGGTCTTGGAATCAAAAATCTTAGAACCATGAATCTTGCCCTCCTTGGCAAATGGTGGTGGAAATTTTCATCTCCCCACCCACTCCTTGGAAACTCGTTATACAAGCAAAATATGGTCCTACCAATGGGGATCGGATCACTAGCGCCCCACCTCATAGATCTTCGAGAGTGTGGAAATGCATCTCCAAGACCAGAAATGCCTTCTTACAGCGCACCCGATATAGGTTAGGAGATGGCTCTCCCATTCTCTTCTAGCCTGATTTGTGGATTGGAAACTCTCCTCTTTCAGGGGCTTTCCCTGCTCTCTTCCTAGTAGCAAGGGACCCTGAAGCATTCATAGCAGATTATGTAGAATTCAATGGCTCCAATCTGGTTTGGACTCCAATTTTTAGAAGAAACCTCACGGATCAGGAATATGCTCTCTTGTTGTCTATGCTCCAAATCCTTGAACCCATCTTCTGTACCCTCCCCCGACATGATTCTTTAATTTGGTCCGTGGCCTCTTCGGGAACTTTCTCCGTCTCCTCCTTTTACTCCTCACTTCTCCCTAACCAGAACCTTAAGCCACTTCTCAATTTTTCTTGGCCTCTCCCTATTCCCCACAAAGTCCACGCCTTCATTTGGGTCCTCCTTCAAGGAAAGACTCTTACCCTAGATCAACTCCAGAGGAGAGGCTCCTCTCTCCCTAACCGGTGTATCACGTGTCTAGAGGAAAAAGAATCCATTCAACACCTCTTTATCCATTGCAAAGTCTCTCTCACCCTCTGGTCATCCCTCCTCCAACTGTTTCATCTGAAGTAGGTCACACCTCATTACCTAACAAGTCTCTTTGAGTCCTTTCTCTCCCCCACTTTCTCAAAAAATGGGAAAAAGCTTTGGCACCTCTCTGTATCTGCCTTAATCTAGAGTCTTTGATTAGAAAGGAATTCTCGAACTTTCAGAGGCACCCTGAAAAACACAGAATCCATATTCGACTCCTCTTTTGCTCTCATTTTTCTTTGGACCAAAAACATCCCATTACTCTAAAATTCCTATACAACAGTTTCTTACTAACTGGGCATACCTCCTAAACCTATCAACCCAGCACACCAACCTAGACCTCTTTGGACCCCCCCCCCCCCGGTCACCTTTGGGATTCCTAAAGTTGAACACCGATGGGTCTTCATTAGGAAACCCAGGACCCTTGGGCATTGGTGGCTCACTTGCAAATAGCACAACTATTTTATTCACTTTCTCAGAGTACATTGGGATACAGGACTCCACTTTTTCAGAGGCAGTGGCTCTGCTTGAAGGACTAAAGAGGGTCGCTCAGTTGGGAATTAACTCTCAAGGGATCCTTGTAGAAGTTGACTCCTTTAACATTCTTCTTTGGGCCACTCATCAACAAAAGCCCCCTTGGAGGCTAGCTTCTATTTTTGACGATATTGATTTCCTATGCAGCCTTCTCCCTCAGATCACCTACATGCATATTCACAGAGCAGCCAACTCTGAGGCTAACCGACTGGCAAAACAAGGAGCATCTTTAGGCATGGGAGCCCAACAAATTGCTTGAGTACAGTTACACCCTACCCTTTCTCTCTCTCTCTCTGCCTCCCCAATCTAACTCTTTCTCTTCCCCTCTTTCAAAAAAAAAAGGGGGAAAAGGAGCAGAAAACAAAAAGGAGAAAAAAAACGAAAAAAAACGAAAAAAAAAAAAAAAAAAAGAAGAAAAATGAATGTTTGTTTACTTTCATATTGCTACAGATAGGCCAAAAACTCTTATATATATATATATATATATATATATATATATATATATATATATATATATATATATATATAGCTTTTCTCTTTCACCCATCTACTCAACTTGTGGATCCATGTTCCCTCTACTTCATTTCTGGATCCCTGTCAGCCATCTAAGCAAAGCTTCACTGCATATGCATACTTTGGAACGACTTCCACGGCCACGCAAAGGTACTTTTTTCTCGACCTTCCACCTCCATCACCTCACTTCCCCCATCTAAATCTAGATTACTCCTTTTTCTCTCCCATTATCTGCTATCCCAATTCCCCCTAAACATCTGATTCATCTATAGCATAGCCCCGGAAAAAAAGAAAAAAAGAAAAGAAAAAGACAGTATCCATTTTTGGGTAAATAGGAGCTACTCTCTTCCACATCCCTCAATCAGCCTCCTCAAACCCATACTCGTCTCTCTTCACCTTGTGCCTTACCACGTCCTTAGGCATTTTCAGACCCCACTCTCCACCCCTTTAATTGCCAGACAAAGCCATGTAGCCAGACCTCACTCTCCATCACTTCTCCATTGGTGGACAAAACCTAGTAGCTGCCACAGCTGATTCTTTCTAGAATGCAGCCACCTTTGGTACCGTATCGTGGAAGCACCCTCTTTTTTATTCCATGAAAATACCGCTCTCCTTTGATCTCTCTTCTCAAAAGCAAGGCAATTCTACTCTTCGGGTCTGAGCAGCACTCCAAGACTAATTCAGTGGAGACTTTTAAGGTTCAACAGCCCCAACTCTTACCCCGCATGGTACACCCCATATTTCTGCAATGCGGTATAAAGGCTACACCAGCATGGTAAACCTCACAGTTGAGTAGTATGAAGTAAAGAAGTCACAAGAAGATTTCTGGTGTTCATGAGCTAGGGATGAAGACAGCAAAGGATTTCTGGATCTCTGCTTTTTAGAATCTTTATGATATTAGCATGTTATTGCTTCTCTCTCTATTTCCTCCCTATCTCATTTGTATCTCCCTATCCTCCCTCTACCTCCACTCCCACGTTTTCTACTACTTTGCTCTCGCTTTTTTGGGTTGTATATGGAGCACCCGACCTATGGGCTGCCTTTTTTGATATGATCTTCCTTTCATATCCCCAGTTCATCTTCGATCCCTTGGTATTTTCAGTTAACTCTAGATAATCCTTTGCTAGTAAAGAGCCATGCCCCTAGGTACCTGGGTGGCCGGCACATAAAAGAGAAGGGACGTTTGGGGAAGGGAGGTGTGGCTCATAACTGCAAGGGTTCTTGGTCTCTTCAATATCCCCACTACCACTTTCATCTTGCAGATTGCCTCAAGCATGAGATGCAATGCGCCACTCACGGTGTTGAGAAAATGTGCGGCATCTATGGTCACGCAAACTACCAGTTCTTGATGCCACATGTCTCCTAATTACATGACCCTTTTTCTTCACGAGTTTTAATAACTTTTTCCATTCTTCTAGTTATATGAAGTCCTACTCCTTTTTGTCATAACTCATTATAAGGAAAATGACCTAATAACCCATTACACTAGATAATGAACTTGAAGCTCTCCATCAGCGTAGTCATGGTAAGGGGCTTCTAATTAAAACAGACACAAACTTACAAAATAAATTCCCAAGCTCTCACTATATCCATCATTATAGCCTCTTCTTTGCCTACAATGTTCCTAAAGGGACACAAACCATGGTTTAATCCATCTCCTGATCTACACACGTCACTGACACTCCAAGGAAATTTATTGTAGTCAACTTCAAAATTCCACATCAAACCAGAAGCATTCACCATCGTCATTTCGATGCTTACCTTGGTGTGGTTTCCAAAGGGGCCCCATGTGGGTCTGAAGCAACCACCAGCCTTGCTTATATTTATTTTATTGTTTACCTTGATGTAGTCTTTCCCATGTGGGAATATATAATTCCTTTCCTCATACACTAAATAGAACCTCTCTATCTTCTCAAAACTTTCAATAGTACTTCTTTGTCTCTACCCCATCGGTGCTATATCATAACCTCTTAATTCAATCAAGCTAATGATGTATATTTACTCTTATGATGATGGTGAATGTAATGCACTAGAGGGGGGGGGATGTTGATGATATGATGACAACAACAATGATAGCATCCAATCCTGCTAGACAATTCAAGAGGGAGGATTGTTCTCCAATAAACCCAATTTTGGGTTTTGCGACCATTTATGAACACCAACTTACACCAAAATCCTCTTGGATCTTATAGGCCTAACCTGCCTAATGCACCAAAATGGAGGCCACCTTCAAACATATTCAATTGACTATCCTCATCAAATCGCCTCCAATGCCAACAATTACAAAAGAAACCCTCCAATGTACTAAAACCAGTCAGCTTTTGCACTACATAGGTATACTCCATCTGTATTTTGCGGAGAAAGGAAACACGAAGGAAAAAGGTTTGAACACTACCGTTAAGCACAAATTCAGACACATTTTAGCTTGTTATTCCACCACAAATAGAGAAAATTAAGGAATGGTCAGTTGCCAACCACAGCTCCTCACCAATTCATAAGCTCTAACAGTCCACAGAATGTCAAAGCCTTTCCATCACAGAGAAAAGTTGAATGGTTATACCTTTCCCCACCAGAACCATCTTAAGTCTCTTATGCCAGTATATGCCAACTTCAAAACTTTGTTTCAAAAGGAGCACCTTTGCTACCAAAATAATCTCATGACCCTTCATATCTCAACAACCACTGCAAGCTCCAAGATGTTGCCAATGGAGGTTCAAGATTCCAATGGCATCAGATTCAAATATAAGAAAGCATCTCCTTAGAAAGAAAAGCATTCACAAATTCCAAGGACCTAGAAAATCATAACAAATTCTAGGTTACAACTGGGAACGACCTGAAGCAAACTCAGCTCTTACACAATATGCTTATGGTTCCCTTCAAAAAATCTCTTCAAGATACAATTAAACTTATTAACATCAAGCCACAACAATAATATATAAAAGAAAAAACATGATAAGAGATAGTCTTTATATCAATTAGTCTCATTTCACATGCTTGAACACAAAATGTTGATGCCACATGATTCAGAGAAAGGACATTGTAAAACACTGAAGGACCCAGGTTGTCTCTCTGGTCTCCAAGGGCCAAAGGCTCAATATAGGCTGTACAGCTTTACATGAAAGCACGGCAGAAAAATATTTTCAATATTACAATAACACAAAGCAATCATTTACTTAAGTTATTAATGAAGTTTGCTTCTTGGAAAGATATCTTGCAACCCTTCGAAATTCTTTTCTGGAAAGATATCCACATATGATTCCTGAAATGTGTCACTTGCTAAGAGGCTTCACACTCAAGCACAACAGCTTATTAGAACTAGAACGCTCTCAAAAGCAAACAAAGGAAGGTTTACTTCAAATTTGAAAAGAAATCACCAAAAGAAACATTAAAGAACTAACATCAATTTTCCAGTGATTAGACATCATCCTCAGCAATGATGGGGCACACTTAGTGTGTTTTGCTTTTCTCATTTACTAGGGAAATGTGCATTTAGCTTCTCATAACAAGCCAATATGGAGTTCAATACCTCAGCATCTTTCTATTGTGTCCAAACAAAGAATGTATGCACATCAATCAAAAAATATAAGCATATGCCACAACATAACGTCTTGAGTTTCATTCCTACCAAAGCCCAATTTAACAAAAAGTATGCATGTGTGTTCATGCATACAAGCATACAACACAATCTCCCAATACTAATTGTGAGGAATGCACACAATTTCTACCACACCAAACAACAAGAAAGCGTACTTTTAAAGCATAAACCCACTGCTTTCTCTGTAGGAAAGGACAAACTCACTATGCAAACTCCACTAGCTGGTTATAGCAGCCTTACAAACGACAATGGAGTCCAAAACCAATGCAGATCTCATATACAAACCACTAACATTAAGCTCCTCAAAAGACAAATACAAGTAAAAGGGAAACCTGAATTGGAAGGACACACAATGTTTAAAGTACATACAAGAAAAATGCCAACTAAGAAAAAGAGGAAAACCCAAAATGCCAAAAAAAAATATTGCACACACATTGTGAGTGATATAACAACCCAAATGCAAAGCTATATATTATGCCAAAAATAAAAAAATAAGCGAGAGAGAGAGAGAGAGAGAGAGTGCGTGTTCAATAAGCAGATTGCAATTATGATAGAAAAACCAACATGCATACCCATATATCATTCTCAATACACAACCAAACAAATAAATAAACGGATGCCCAGTAAGCAGGATTCTAGTAACAGAAAATCTAAAATGAAAAACAATGTATTCTTCCTAGTAAACAAATAAAATAAGAAAAGTTAAACGGCCATTGTGATGACTGCTACCAGGAGAAAACCCCATAATGGGGAAACACATGCCATGCTCAATTTACAATATCACAAAAGAAATAAATAAATAAATAAATGACCTGAAAGAAATTAGCTAGTAAGAAGAGATAAACCCAGAATGCAAAAGCACAATCCATGCCCAAAAAACACAAATAACGAAAATTAGAAACAAAAAACAAAAGTCCAATACATGGCAAAGCCTCACCTGATCAAGTACAGCTTCAGTGATCAGATCAGAAGCTACCTCTCGAGACTCACTCATCACAGCCAACTCCTCTGAAACCCACTTTCGATTCATCGGAACCGACAACAAACCTGCATATCTCTGCAGATCCCTAACCTCTTTATGGATCACCTTGGCAAGCTTCTTTCTCGCCATTGCAAAAAGCACATGATCCATATTTTCATCATTCATATACACCTCGAATGTTATCTCATCTTTACATGGAACCACAAAATTGTAAATCCTCGATAACAGATCATGCCGACTCTGAAGCTCCATAGTAGCAAGAAGGCCTTGACAATACCTTCGACCACTTGCATAAAATTTAAAGATGTTTTGGCCTTCTTTCAATAAAAGAGGTGTGTCTTTTCCATCACCAGTGCCCAACAAACTGAAATTTTTATCAAAAATCGTATCTTTGGTAGCAAAACAAGAAGCCCAAGCCAACGCGATGTTCTCATTTTCACGTTTACCAGTGAAATAATTTATGATGAAAGAGATTAAGAAGCTCACACATATGATTTCAACATGAAAGGACCGAGAAGGCAAAGTTTTGGGAGATGGAGATTGTTGGGTTATTTCAGGCGGAGAAGAGGAATTTTCAGTTGGATTTTCGGTTCTCGGGGAGGGATCAATGGGTAAGCCTTCAAACTCATCTTCATCCCAGTATTCAAAGGAGGAAGAAGAGGGTTTGGGTTTGGGCTCTGGAGAGCTTGGTTCCGGCGGGCCATGGTGGGTCTCAAAGTTCGATTGAGTAACAGTGGGAGGAGGAATTAGGATTTCGATCGGGCCATCTTCGAATTCTTCCGAGTCAGATTCAAGGGCGTCTTCTTCACCAAAACCTTCAAAGTGGGTTGGGTCTGGAGAAGCGAGGGCAGAACATCGAGCGAGCTCTTGCCCAAGAAGAGATATGGCGGAGACTAGGGCAAGATAGAACCAGAGGGTCTCTCCTCGAGGGACATAGAAACGAAGAAGCCAATAAGATGGGGAGCTGTATTTTGCCATGGCTTCTCTCCGCTAATCGAGCAGATGAACCAAACCAGTTTGCACAATCATTTTTGCAACGAAAGCAGATTATATACAGAGAGAGATAGAGGAGAGGAGAGAGAGGCCGAACTCGGGAGGCGTCAAGAAACTACAACACCGAACTAACGAACGAGGGCAAACAGTGTGCTCTCACAGGTTCCAACTGTACAATTACTCTCTCATTTAAAATTTTTTATCCATTTTCTAATGAATGGATTCTTCAAGGAGTCATTCAATTTCTTATCTTTATTTTATTTTTTGCAAAATGATATTTTTATATTAATATAGCAGTTTGTATAGACAATCAAAATAAAGTGCACCTTCAAATAGGGTCAATAAATATAGTTTTAATACCTGAAATGTTTGTGATAGCCTTAAAATATATTTTCATCTTTAATTATAAAATTTAAAGCTTAAAAAATAGTATAAATCGAGCTGAACTATAAAAACTTGAAAATCTTGAAAATTAACGATCTAAAAATACATTACAAGATACGCTATTTTCAAAACTTGAAATTCATTTTTTTTCTCATATCCATATATCTTGATGTCGAGATAATCAATTTGCTGATATTTGAACATCAAAACAACCTCTTTTAGTGAAATTTTTGAAAGTGGGCTCTAATTTGAATAGTTAGAACCTCGGCGTTATATAAACTTTTTCCAATTTGAAATTCTAAAAATACCATTCAACTAGGGTTTTCCTATAGGGTGTTTCCCTATAGAGCATATACATGCCGAAGTATATGTTATTTTGACCAAGACAATCATAAGTGGGGTTTGTATAAGGTGCCCACCTTTATATTGTATAAATAAGGTGCAACTTTAAATTTTGCTACAAGAGATAGCTCGAGTGTCAAAAACCTTTGGCTTAAAATCTATTTTCAAGTCAAATTACAAATTTAAAATTCTAAAACAATGCAAATAGAGCATATAACACTTGAAAAACGACGTCTAGATAATTTGTTACAATATGTTTTGTTTTTAAAACTTAAAATTCTATCAAGATGATCAATTAAAAGATTTTCTAACTTTGAAGCACTTGTTTCTACTAAATTTTTGAGGCCCAACTTATTTCTAAATATAAGATTGCAACTTTATGTAAAGCAAAGAGAGCCTCCAAACTTGTAAGAGAAAGAGAGGTAGGTAGATACTATATAACTAAAAGAAAAAATTATAAAACCACTTAAGAATAAACTTCCTATGCAACTTACCTCTAACCAAATTTTTTTTCCTACTTTTTACCCCAAAATATCCTCCAATAAAAAGCGATATTTTCTTTTTTTTATGAAAACACCCTTTTTCATATATAAAAACTTAATTTTGGCCGGACATTCATGTGAGCTTATGTACAGTACCAAAAGCTACATAGGCTACCGGACATTGAGAGAGAGAAGGTCTAAGTAAATAGTTCAAAAAGAGAGGGAGAGAGCGCCTTAAAACACCCCAGAGAAAGAATCCAAATTACACAACATACAATGGGAACAGGTGAGAGAACATCTCAATATCCAGGAAAGAAAAATCTGCATTACCAAACGAGAGAGACCAAAAAGAGTCCCAAATTACCACAGCTTTTAGAGAGAGAGATCGTATCTAAATATTGCTTGTTTTATGAGTCCATGTAGAAATGAGTCATCTCTTAAAAACTTATTTTTGAGATAAATTTTTTGACTTAATTTTTAAGGAAATGTAATCTCTAACATGGAGATCATGAATTTGAAAAAATAAATTAATTTTAAAAATTAAAAATAATAATTCTATTAAGAAAACATTTGGACCGTTAGTTTCCATTATTTTTTTATGGACATGGATGTCTTATATCTCGTGGACCTTAAATATAGAAATATTGTCCCCACCGCATGAAACAATTTTCCTAAATCTCAAAATAGTGTTAATGTGAGCGTGCGGCCACTTTTTAGCCTTTCCCAAAATCAATTTATGAACCTACTTGATCCCTCCCATTAAAACTCAAACCTATCCTAGCCAATTTCTCACCAATTCCTAATAAATGTTTCTCCAACATTCAACAACATTGAGAAAAATGGGATGACTTAGGATACAATATTCCAAATCAAACAACCCACCATCTTGCCTCATTACGAGCACACAAAATTTTTTTGCCAAATTTACACAAAAATCTCAATTCATTTGGGAATTTAAAACTAATCCCTTATTTTTTCATAATATACTCATTAATCTCATTTCTCGGGAGCATATATTGTATATTATTTTATTTTTTTTAGATACAGGTTACACCCAAATTTGGGTTGTTTGTATTCTCACTATATGCACTTATGAAAAAAACAAAAGAAAGAGTTCAATAATATTAAATAGCTAAAATAGCCCTAACGATTCAAGGGTATTTTGGTAATCTTATTTATCTCAAGTTAGTTTTTTTCGACTTGAGCATAGAATATCAAATACAAATAATTAATTTTAAATTTTCAAAGAGAAATGATCTTATAAGACCCTCCCTCACCCATGTGTGTAGGACCCCAAAAGATCACCATTAAATTTGGCACGGATCTATAGAAAAATCAAGTCCCACACCCATGTGATAACTTTCCTAGATACCCGTTCCAACTTTAATAGTGGTCCTTTGGGGTCATTTAATGGTGATCATTTTGGGTCCTACACACATGGATGGAGGAGGGTCCTATAGAATCATTTCTCATTTTCAAAATAAAATAAATTTTTTATATAAATTTCCTTTTTTTTGGCCTTAACTAGTCTCTTGCAGGCCAGGTTCCAAAGCCATATATTGAATGAAACACGACATATACACTAGTAAAGAGGCATCAGTTAACTAGAAAGGCTTCCTTTGTGCATATACTTAACAAATAAGAAATTTATATAAGGTTGCCACCTTAAACTATTGAATTAAGGTCCACCTCAAAAGTCCTACGCAAAAGAGTGTTTTAGTATTGGAGAGGATCATCTCAACCTCGAGATGCATGTATATGAAAAAAAAGATAATTCCAAACAAAAAATAATGCATCTTGAAACAAGTTATTTGAATTGTCCATTTCTAAAAATTTCAAGTGTTTATCTATTCAATGTATGTCATTTTTTGTAATTTTAAATTTTATAAATAGGAGTGGAAATAGATTTTCAAGCCATCATAAGATTTTCGACACCAGAATGGTATCTCTAAACAAATTCTAAATATGCGCCGTATTTCTATAGTGTAAGGAGCCAACCTTATACAAACCTCACCCCTTAACAATAATGCAGCAACATGGATCTACATATTTGTTAGATGCTATTTGGTGAAATAATCTCATAAGCACTAATGGTTCCCTATTAGTTAGCATCGTTTTGCATGCAACCCCAGACACGAACCATGCTGAAATATTGGGTGTGAGACCATATAGAACTATGTTCTCACTCTTTTGATTTGGAAAAATCATTCACATAGTGGATAATTGTAGATACTCAAATTTTGGACATAGTGGATAATTGTAGATACTCAAATTTTGGACAAGATAATAGATATTGAATAATATTTACACTTTAATTGTCTTAGACTATATGTATCCCATTGCATTATCCTTGACATGATATATGGGTAACGAATTATAACATTTTATTATTTGGTTTAAGAAGGGTGAGGACTTTATGCTTTCCCTTAAAGGGGGTGGATTGTGTTAGGTGGCGAACACAAAACTTTGTTAAAAAAAATTTATGAGTCTAGAATGTATGACGGATGCTCTAAAATTTAAATATTTTAAAATTAGCAGGACTAAGATAGAGTATATGAAATCTAAATTTAGTAAATAATAAGAGTAGAGACGATGAAAACGTTAATGTTGCCTACCAATAAATACTGAAAAGAACACACTTTCGATATCTTAGTCAACAATATAGGAATTTGAGAGATTAAGGAAGATGTCGCACGTAGAATTAGAGCTGGGTGGGCAGCGGATATGTGCAACCGAAGTTTTATGTGATTGTTACACACTAATAAAGCTGAATGGAAAGTTCTATAAGACAATTGTGGGATCACCTTTGCTTTATGAGAAGAATATTGGGTGGCTAAGAAACAACATACCAATAGAATAAGTGTAGCTGAGACGAGGATGTTGAGATGGATGAGTAGAAAAACAAGAAGAGATAAAATTCAAAATGAATTCATTCAAAAGAATTTAGGTATGTCACTAATAGGCAATAAGATGAGAGAAAGCATATTTGGTGGGTTAACTATGTGCGGTACCTATCCAATACAATACTTGTTAGGAGGTGCAAATTATTTCAAGTAGAAAGAGAGATGAGTGCCCAGTTATGCTCTTTAGAATTTTCAAGAGAATGGTGTAAGAAAGTGTATTAGAAGAGAAAAAATTGTTTAGGAAAGAGGATCCCTTTTATAGAACTCCAATAGGTTATCTATTTACTATAGAAGTGGTTACATGCACCACCAAATTGTTACAAGTTACATATACGGCCTTAATCATGACAACTACTATTATAAGCCTATATTTCTTCGGCGGTTATCGAGCCTCAAGCCTTCCTCATATGAGCCATGCTCACAAAAAGGTATCAAGCCTCAAGTGTGACCCCTACATGTACTTGGGTGAGGGGCGTCTCATGTAAGTATGCAAAGTGCGTCATCAAACGCCCTTGCGCCCATGCCATCATCCATGCATGTGCGCACGTCATATGCTTCAGATTCTCCATACACGCACCTCCATTCTCACCTTTGTACTAAGAGTATAAAGCATGAGAATGTCTACACTTAAATACCACTCAGTCCACACTCTCCTCCTCAGTGTGGGACTAAAACCCCACAACTTTCTCTCACAACAAAAAATAGCTCAGGAAAACCATACAAAACCACATTATTATTTTGAAATGCACACAAATATTTTTCAAAACCAAAATACTAATGGGCCTGCTGCGCGTTATTCGGGCTAGTCCAACTGGACTTGGTCGTTGTGCATATTTTTTTAAAAAAAAGAACTAAGAAAAAAAGAACTAAGAAAAAAGAAGAAGAAAACGTTTTGACCACGTGCCCAAGAGATAGAGAGAGGCCTTTTTGGTGTGTGGCCAAGGGAGAGAGATGTCTAGCCATGTCCCTCTCTTCCCCTCTCTCTCTCTCACATGCATCTTTCTCTCTCTTCTACCCTCACCTCAGCAACCCAATGAGATGCAACAATGATGCCAGGGAGAGTAAGAGAATCCCTTTGGAGGAATAAAAAGAAAGATTAAATGACCCCTATGAGACAGAGACCCATTCAAGAAGTAGGTAGTCTCGGTACGGGCCACTATGTATTACCACTAATCTTGACTTTGTCAAGTCATCCGAGAGAAGCTCGGTGCACCTCAGTGTCCTGCACACATATTACTCTCATCTCTCGTTGTAACATTGTAACTATTTTTTTATTTTTGAATTCCCTTCTTCTGTGGGATTCTTGTTATACCTTTGTATATTTATACGTTTCCTATTTGAATAGAAGTTAAGTCAATTCAGATTTACATGGTATTATAGCCAGGACGATCAACGTAGCTTCTTCTTGATCGTAGCTTCACCTTGGACTCTTTTTTCTTCTTCTCTCTCTCACTCCCACCCGCCCACCGCTAATGTCGAACAATGAAGCCAACAATGGAGCTACTATTGGTTTCGTTGCAGAAATTTCACCTTTCTTCCTCCACCACTCGGATGACCCAAGGATGGTGCTCGTTACACATCTATTAACTGGTGATAACTACCCTCTTTGGAAAAGAGCTATGCAAACAACTCTATTAGCCAAAACAAGCATAGCTTCATCGACGACACCATCTCAAAACCAGAAGAATCCGCAGCTACCTTTCAATCTTGGAGCCGCTGCAATACAACGGTTCTTTCTTGGCTTTGGAAAGCTATTCACAAGGACCTTATCAATAGCATAATCTACTTCGACATCGCTAAAGATGCCTAGGATGATCTTAAAGAACGCTTCTCACAAGGTAATGCTGCTCAAATCTATTGCATTACCCTTGACATTTCCAGTCATATTTAATATCAGCTCCATGTTTTATCCTGCTACACCACCCTTAAAGGGTAATAGGATGAGTTTGATTCTTTAACCACCATGCCCACGTGTCCTTATGGCGCTATGAAAGATGTCTTATAGCTGAAGCAAAATGAAAGAGTTTTTCAATTCCTCATGGGATTGAATGGTTCTTTCTCCACTATCCGGAGCAACATCTTGACCATGGCCCCCTTGCCATCATTGAGAAAAGAAACGCAGCATGCACCAGTGTGTTTCACAACGTCTGGAAAGTGCTACAATGGCCTCCATCCATACTGACAATGCTGGCCGTAAACGAGGTCGTTTTGATGTTTCCTACAGCATAATGACTGAGGACGTGGGTGTGGTTCTCGAGGACGAGAACTCCACGCTACGACTACTGTGGTTTCTTTGGCCACATCTGTGCACAATGCCACAAGCTTCATGGGGCTCAAGCTGGCCGGCCGAATGACAAACCTGTTGCTATTGCAGTCAATTCTAGCTCCAACGTTCCCACTCGCTCCGAAGCACCTGACCCCTCCATTGTTGTGCATCTCTCATCTACTCAACACTCTCAACTTATGTCTCTCCTCAACACTGAAAGAAATTTATCTTTAGCCAACTTAGCAGGTATGACAGTTTCATGTGCTTCTTTATCATTATCTTGGATTATAGATACCGGAGCATCTAATCACATGGCTTCCTCCTCATCTTACGCAGCCACCACAACACCTCTCCCACAAACCCAAGCTGTTAGGCTTCCCAATGGGGATGTTGTTCGTGTCTCTCAAAAAGAAAAATGCAATTTTTCATCTAATATTCATATCACAGATATCCTTTGCATTCCTTCATTTGATTTAAATTTACTTTCTGTTAGTAAACTAACCAAAACCCACATTTGTGTTGCTATATTTTTCTCCAACTTTTGTGTGTTTCAAGATCATGCCATGAAGAAAGTGATTGGTCTCGGTGAGGAACGAGATGACCTCTACATTTACAAGGACATACAACCAACTTCCTACTGCTCTCAAGTTTCCTCCCTTCAACATTGGCACAATAGGCTTGGACATCCATCCGATCAGGGTTTGCAAGATTTGTCTCAAGACCTTTCTTTTTCTTATTTGCATAATAAGTGTAGTCCTTGCATTATTTGTCCTATAGAAAAAAATCCAGAGAGCATTTTTCTCTCAGTTTTAATAAAAGTTATATTCCTTTTGAACTTATATATTGTGATATATGGGGAGCATATTCCACACCCACGCACACTGTTGCATGATATTTTCTCACCATAGTTGATGACTTTAGTTGCTGCACATGGACATTTATAATGAAATTCAAATTTGAAACATTTTCTTATATTAAACATTTTTGTGCCATGGTTCAAAACCAACTCAATTTAACTGTCAAAACTAGTGGTTTAAAAAACGGATCGGTGCACTCCAAAAACCCATCCAGATCGGTGAATCGGCAATCAGGATCGGGAATCGACCGAATCGGTTAGATTAAGCTTTAAAAAAAATCCAAAAAAAGTATTAAAATTCATTATAAATGTTGTGAAGTTGCTGAGGCATACCAACATGTGAGAGGTGCTGCATGTACTCGCGACGCGGTGGGGGTGAGGTTGTGCCACGTGTAGAACCAGAGATTAGTGATGTCTGAACCGCCGATTTATGATGTCATCGGGCGGTTCATTGTGCCCAATTCTCTCTAGACATGAGTGGTTTTGTGTATTTTGCTAGAACTGGCACGGGGGTGCCGATTCTCGAGTCGAACCCCCGTTCAACTCGCCGACTTTTCAAACACCAGTCAAAACTATTCTTTCGGATAATGGAACTGAGTTCCTTTCCAGCCAAATGCAAGCTTTCCGTTTTGAAAAAGGGATTCTTCACCAGCGATCTTGTGTTGACATACCCCAACAAAATGGAGTGGTCGAGTGCAAACACTGCCACTTGCTGAAGAAAGCTCGAGCACTTCACTTTCAAGCCGTCCTTCCCACTATTTTTTGGGGTGAGTGTGTATTAACAACCACCTATCTCATACACAAACTGCCTTCACCACTTCTTCAAGGCAAATCTCCACATGAAATTTTGTTTCATACCAAACCCAACTATAACCACCTTCACGTATTCGGTTGTTTATGTTATGCTCATGTCGAAACATCTGACAATTTTAGCCCTCGTGCTCACCTTTGCACATTTACTGGTTATCCCTATGGTCATAAAGGTTACAAGATTTATGACCTTGATGATCAAAAGTTTTATGTCAGCCGAGACATTACCTTTCATGAAACGAATTTCCCTTTTCTTTGCAAGGAGGTCACCATTTCACCCCCTTCAATCAACCTTCCACACCTCTTCCCATCATTGAGAACGTTGACATCTCCTCTTCTCCAGTTGTTCACGCTCCTCCACCACCACTAATGGCTGTTGATCCTGCTCCACCATCATCACCCACCAACACTTCCACTCATTCGGCACCACCCATGTCACTATCTCTACCGGTTTCCACTCACAAATTCAACTGGCCCCATCGACCATCTAGCTGGCTCGCCGACTACTCATGTTCTCCCGCCATCTCATCTTCCAACACCCTGGACGGTGACTCTTCTTCGCTGGTCCCTCACACAAGTACTTCCTACCCTCTCTCAAATTCCATTTCTTACAATAAATGTTCTCATAGTCATCGAGCTTTTCTTGCCTCCGTTAGTTCTAACCATAAACCCATGACTTTCACATCTGCCATGAAAGATGCTCACTGAAAAGATACTATGACAGCAAAAAAACGGGCTTTAGAAGCTAATCATACATGGATAGTCACTCCTTTACCACCCGATAAGCATGCCATTAGGTGTAAGTGGGTGTAAAAAATCAAATACAACGCTGATGGGAGCATTGAGCGATACAAAGGTCGACTAGTTGTGAAAGGCTTCACCCAAGCTAAAAGCATAGATTATCACAAGACATTTGCATCCATGGTCAAACTGGTCACTATTCGCTGCTTACTTGCTATTGCAGCTGCACGAAATTGGCCGTTGTTTCAACTAGAGATGTCAATAACGCCTTTCTCCATGGTGACTTAGCTGAAGAAGTCTACATGACAAGCTCTCAGGAACTAGTTTGCCAAGTTCTCCACTACTCTTCTTCAAGCCGGCTTCCAATAGTCTCAGGCTGATCACTCTATGTTTATCTTGAAGGACAAAGATTGACTGGTTGTTGTCCTCGTTTACGTCGACGACATCATCATCACCGGCAATGACTCTTCTAACATCAATTCCATTAAAGCATTTTTGCATAGCAAATTCAAGATCAAAGATCTTGGCTCGCTTAAATAGTTTTTGGGCATGGAAGTCGCCCGATCCAAGGAAGGCATCTTCCTATCTCAAAGAAAGTACACCCTTGACATTCTAGCCGAATCCGATCTTCTTGGAGCCAAACCAACTGCATTTCCCATGGAACAAAACCTAAAGCTTAACTCTAATGATGGCATTCTCCTTCCAAATCCAGGTTCCTATTGATGTTTTGTTGGAAAGCTTATATACCTAACAATTGTTTATGATGCAAAATCTGACGGATCTTCTGACGAAGATCTATCTGACCTTGACACCTTAAACTAATGAAATACAGTAGTAGAGAAAGTGAGACAAATCAAATTCAGATCTGAGGCCATATATGCTCGAAAACGAGCATATCTGCTCTCATATCTGTGGCAGAGCTAGCATGATCCAAAACATCAAAAACATGATTTTAAAAGCAAATGAACAAAATAAGATCAAAATAATCAAAACAAAGTCAAAACCAATAAAAGAAGAAGAAAGAAGGAGGAAGAAGACGATACCAAACCAAGCCGGATGGCTCGGGACTCCCGAGCCTTCGAGGGCTTGCCCGTATTAGAATTAGCATCCTCTTTGCCTTGCTGATTCGGATATCGACCAACAGATCTCTGGTGTAGAAGAGTTGTTGTGCCCTAAGAATAGTTTAGATATAGGGTTGTTATGCCCTAGGTTTAAGTTTTTTTAGACTTAGGGTTAGGGTTAGGGTTTTATCAGGCTTAACTTTCTCCGAGGAAGTCTCTCAAGAAGCTCTCCTAGGGTTTCAATCTTTTTTCCTAGTTGTTCCCCTTGAATGACTACGAAAAGATATCTTATAGGTGTCAAGGATATGTTGGAAAGGATAACTTTCCATAACCAATAGATCCCTATCCAAAAATGCCAATTTTGAGGGTATGGATCTAGGCGACACTGGTGGTGTCACCCAAATAAAAATAGTAAAAATCATATAAAAAGGTAAGAAATCCACTTCAAAAGTAAAATTTCCAATTTGAGATAAAAAAAAAATTGGGCGCTAGGCTGGGCAACATGCCAGTGTCGCCCAAGTCAAATGTTCAAATTTATTTATTTTTCTTTTCAGGTGTGTTCCTTAGCCTCTTGTGAAGCTCTTAGAGAATTTTTGGGTCAAAACAGATTCTTTTTACTATTTTTAATGGTTTTTTTGGTAAAACATGGTGTTTACAGGATTCTGGGTCAAAACAGAGTTTCTGTAAAGTTTTGGATTGGCAAACTGGTTCTGGGTTATAACGTAAGCTATGTGAACTATGGATTTGATCCTTAGGGTTTAAGAAACCACAAAATTTGCCAAACTTAAAATGGGGAGTCTACAATAATTACTAGACCAGATTTCACTTGTTTGGTTAATACCCTCAACCAATTCATGCAGTCACCGGGCCAACCTTACATGGATGCCGCTACCTGCATTCTCTGCTATCTAAAAACCAGCCCCGGTCAATGTACTCTTTTGACAGCTTCAAACAATTTTCAATTATCTAGCTACTCAGATTCCGATTGGGCCAGCTGCTCCATCACTCGTCGCTCAATTACGGGTTACTGCACCTTTCTTGGAAACAACCTCATTTCCTGACGTACAAGAAAACAGAGTATTGTATCCCGCTCCTCTGCCTAAGCAGGATATCGAGCTATGGCGACAACCACTTGTGAACTAATTTGGCTTGAGTATCTCCTTCGTGACTTGGAAATTGCACATGCTCAACCCATGTACCTTTTTGTGATAATCAAGTAGCGCTACCCATTGCTTCGAATCCGGTCTTCCACAAGCATACCAAGTACATAGAACTGAATTGTCATATTGTTAAAACGAAATTACAAGCAGGTCTCATCCAAACTCGTTATCTTTGCGCCAACAATCAACGTGCCGATATTTTCACTAATCCTCTTGGCAAAGAGCAATTTCTATATCTTTAGAACAAGTTGTGTGTTCTTGACCCTCACACTCCAACTTGAGGGGGTGTATACAACTAATCTTGACTTTGTCAAGTCATCCGAGAGAAGCCCGGTGCACCTCAATATCCTACACGCATGTTACTCTCATATCTCTTTGTAACTGTGTAACTGTTTTTTTGTTTTTGAACTCCGTTCTTCTGTGGGATTCTTGTTATACCTTTGTATATTTATATGTTTCCTCTTTGAATAGAAGTTAGTCAATTCTGATTTTACACTGTATTTGTGGCCCGACCCAACATGAAAAAAAGGGCTTCACGTAAGACACAACCCTGTTCAGGCCCAAACCAAGCCTAAACATTGGGCCCGACCTGGAAACCTAAAAGCTTGCCCAAACCATTAGCTACCTTAACTATATTACTTATGATCAACTGATATGCTTTTGACATAGGGATTTAGTGTGAAGTGTTAAGAACATGAACTTTTTTGATCAATATGCGACTATTGTTTGGAGACATGTCCATAATTTCCTTCAGCCAATAGGTGTTGACCCTGGTTGGCCAATACCCCTCTATATATACCTTATTTTAGATTGCAATTTAGTTATTTTCTTTTTTATTGTGATAAATAAAAGGGCAAGATTGCATAAAACTTATGTACTTCTTTTATGCAACCGTTCATTTTGAATGGAGGGCTAAGATAGCCTCAACCCCAATGTCATGTCTCTACACTATTTTATTTTTATTTTTTTTGTACAAAATATTTTGTTACCAAATTTTGGGCGTCCACTCCTATCTTGAACTCTCACCTGTTAAAAATACAAAACAATAATATTTCCAATAAAATAAAATGACCAAAATACCCTTAAAGCTTCAAGGGGTGTTTTGGTCATTAGATTTTATCGAAAAAATTTAATATTATTTTTAGGTGTGCCCCAGTGAATAACGATACATACTTTTACATTCATACTATTTGTATAAAAAAATAAAAATAAAATATTAAGAGGCATTATATCTAGATCAAACGATCAGTGGTTCACTTGATCCAATTTGGACGGTAGGGAAAATATAGAACCTTTTCCTAAAAAAAACCCTTATAAATTGAGGTTATTTTTTAACCAAACTTCTTTTAGTGGGTACCAAATCGAAGATAAACCCACGCTTCTTGCTGTTAGCGGCAAATCAAAAAAAAAAAGATTGTTTTTTTAGAGATTTTTCTTGAAAAATTAGAGGAGTCTACATCATGCTTATAGTAGGGGTATTCTCGTCACTACCTGTTGATGTCAAATACCTCTTAAGACAATGAGAGAATCTCGTGCCTTCAACTCTAACATTAAAGGAATTGATTGATTTTTTTTTAACAGGTCTGAGTTTCCTTATTTGAAACTCTATTACATATCTGATAGTGGAGTATTAAGCTTCCTTGCAAACTTAGACTTTACAATTACTCTTTTCATAGTCCGAAAAGTGGAGTATTAAGCTCCACTTTAAACTTTACTTACATTTTCGAATAATTCAATTTTGATCTCAGTTATGCACTTTGATATCTGTTATGCAATATTTGATTATTATGTAATTTTGCCCCCATGTACATCAAATGGAAAACGAGAAGAGACATTCCTTGAAAAAAAAAAAAAAACAGAAAAAAAACAAAAGGAAAAAAAAAAGAGAGGAGGAAGGTAAGTAAGAGGGATTCTTTTAAGATTTAGGAGTTGTTTGTGTTTCTAAATGATAGCGTGTAAGTCTTTTCTCACATAGGGGTAATGGTTTAAGGAGACTTGAATGGTACTGTGTACAGTTTTTGTATGTACTCAATTATCGTGTAAATCAAAACGGGCCCTCCAATCTGCATTGTCTAATATAATGTAGAAGTGCATGTAACTCCCAAGAATTAAACTAGATTTTTTTTGGTACGATATGCATTGTCCATTTGTGTATATGACTAGCTTGCGCAATGATGTTGGATGGTGTAGATCTCATTCCTATTTAACAATAATTAAATGAATATTTTTATTAAATTATGGGAAACTATCATCCAAGGCGTTTAAACCCCTTACAAAATCATTAAAGGGCACAAATGATCCCAATTGATAGGTAACTCCTAAAAATAAATCTTAAAGAATTCCCAAATTACACTTGTTTAGGATCAATAAACTGTTTTAATAATTTGAACCTTATGAGGTTCCAACTTAATGATGAAATCGGGGCTGTTTTGTTTAGGGTTATATATAAAGAATAAATTATTCATGGTTTGTAATGAGAAATATCTAGGGGTATTTTTATCATTTGGCACTCAAATACCTTTTATTATTACTCATGAGGAACCTTGAACAATATATTCTATATTTGTATACCTAAATAAGTGGGGTACTTCTATCATTTGGTTGGGCCTCCTCGAGATGAACATATTTAAAAGCCCCTAATTGGCAATTTAGAAATTCCCTTTTTTTTAAGGAGTTACCCAAGTGGTAAAGTGAACTTTATGCGGATATCCACCCAAAAATCAATTTTTTAAAATTTTCCCTCCAAAGTTTCATTATTACTTGCATACGTATTTTTTCTTTCTAATTTTTATATTTTCACAATTTTCCCATACTTCAGATGAAGGTCTACAGTTGAGCTTGGAAAAACCCACCTTCAGACATTCAAGAACTGCAGTTGTCTGAATCCAACTTCAAATCTCATGTGTGAGGCCCTCTCATAAACGGAATTCTGATCTTGAATTCTTAAGTTAACATAAGATACTGAAGGCATTAAGTTTTTTGGAAACTCATGCTCAACTTTGGATCTTCAACATCCAAAGTAAAGGGCAATTTGAAAAAGAAATAAAAAAAATTAGAAAAAAAAATGGATACGGCAATTTACATAAAAGTCATGTTCTATTTTTGAAATTAAAAAATAGGATTATACATTTCATATTTTCTATTCAATCCCACTTTGGAAAGCATAATATTTATTTTAATTTTATCATTTTTGTTTTTTATACATCGGATTAAGCTCAAATTTGATATGTTCATATTACTCACGATGACACTCCTATAAGTTAAAAATAATTTAAAAATAAAATTATCAAAATACCCATGAATATGTTATAGGTATTTTAAGCATTTATTATTTTAAATTTTTAAAAGTGTTTATGGGTGTGTGATTGAGAAAATTATTAGCATACCAAATTGAGTTTAATCCCATGTATCTATTATAAGGTAAAATTAAAATATGCATTATGCTCTCAAAGAGTGCAACTTGAGCGTAAAATATAAAATATATAGGACTATAATATATTTCAAAGAATAAGATTTTCCTGTAAGAATTCCCAATGGGTGTGGTTTGTATAAGTGTCAACCTTAAACAATCCAATTAAGGCGCACTTCCAAAGCTCATCAAAAGATATAATTTTGGTATCCGAAATTTCAATGATGGCCAAGAAAAGTGCTTCAAATCTAATTACAAAATTTAAAACTAAGAAAATAATACAAATCGAGCAGATCTACAAATGCATAAATATCTTGGGAATGGGCAGTCTAAAAAATGTATTACAAGATGTACATTTTTTTGATACTTATATTGTTTTTTTTCACATACATATATATTGATATTGAGATGATCAATTAGAGAGTTTACGTAGAAACAACCTTTAGCGATAGATTTTTTGACACTTTATACAACCCAATTAAGGTGCACTTCCCAAGCTCATCAAGATATAATTTTGCTGCCCGAAATTTCAATGATGGCTTAGAAAAATGCTTCAAATCTAATTATGAAACAAGAAAATGATACAAATCAAGCAATTCTAGAAAAATATAAAAGTTTTGGTAATAGACAGTCTAGAAAATGTACAAGATATATATTTTTTGATATTTATATTTTTTTCACATCCATATATATTAACGAGATGATCAATTAGAGAGTTTTTTTGCCCTAGAAACAACCATTGTCCATAGATTTTTGTGACATGTATTTTTTTTTTTCTAGAATTTGAGGTTCCAACCAAATATAGATTTTTCCTTTCCTTATTATTATTATATTTTAAATATCAATAATTTGAGGGGATATTAATGTAAATTTCTCAAAAGTAAATTCCCAAATGTTATGCACTTCCCAGGAATTATTAGCAGTAATTGTAGTGCTTGAAAACTCGTGTCTGTGAACTTGGTCGCAAGTCCACCTTCTGTCAGATCTCTCTAGACACGCCTTCGAGAGAGAGCAGGTGGCTCTCTTCCTCTCTTTCCAAGTTTTCAAGAACACAGGCGCACCCTCTCTTTCCAAGTGTTCAAGAACATTCATTCTCTCTCAATACGTTCCTTTCGCTCTCTACTAGCAAGCTGCCCTGTTGTTACAGCCATGGACGAGCTCAAAGTGGCGCTTGACGATCATTTCAAGCAAATGAATCTGCTCTTTGAAACTTTTGTATTAGAGATACGCAAAGGAGCTCGTCCTGCGTATGATAACTTCATGGGTTTCTTCCACGCTATTGATTGGACGGTATCTGCTCATCTTTGTAGAAATCTGTTTATTTTTCTCTTAAATTTCTACTTTTTAGTTGATTTTGACTCAGTTTTTTTTTTTGGGAATTGCACTTTGTGTGAACTCTAGATGTTAGATTTATTAAGGGGCATTTATGCAAAATGGGTGCTTTAATTTTATTTTTCATGGGTGCATTTGGACCCCAAGTTGAAATTGGGTTTATTTGAATGGATATGCATCACTCTGTGAACTGGGCTTTGGGAGTTGGAAATAGGGAACTAAGTGAGCTAAACATCAAAACCCAACTATCACTATTGAAAGACTTTTGAGGGATCTTTTTCATTTTCTTAATTTTTTTTTTTTTCTTTTTCAGGTGGTTTTCTAGCTTTCCAACTTCCACTCCCAATGGGTTTTCTATTGTTTTATCAGTCTGAACTGGCATCCAAAAAAAAAAAAAAAAAAGAAATAAAGAAAGGAAAAAAAAAAAGAGGGTCTGAACTAGTACATGTTTGAATTTGAATTGTATAATCCACTTAGTTTCCTTCTAAGTCTTGGGACATTCCTGTGCATGCATCAATGCTCATTCAAGCTTTACCTCAGGACATGGTTATTCACGGCAAAGAGAACTTCTCTTGGAGTCCTCGGTTTGGATTCAGAGTTAATTTATCTAGAGTTTGGTGTAATGGAAAGAAAGTGGCTTTCTTGTTTACATATTTGGGACAGCTGTCTTTTGTTTGTGATATTATTAGACCAGAGATATTGAAGTTTCTTATGTTATTGAATGATATGATGGTTTCCATGAATCAGATTTCATTCTAGTCAAATATTTATGTAGATAGTTAAGTTCCTTATATTCTAATGTATTTTTTTAATTTATCTTTTTCTATTTGTTTCAGTTTTGTCTTGTTTCTGTTTCTGGTGTTCCCTTTTTCGACATATGTCTATTAATTTTTATGTCATTTTATAGTTGAGCTTAGAGCGATGCTGTGATGGTTTAGTCAGTAATCTTAAACGCGTAAGATGAGATTGTATTCACTTAACTCCAAAAGGTTATTTTTCTACACATAGGCTTCTTGACATTTGAATTTATGTTGTCATTCAACTTTCCAGATGTTGATGTTCTGCTTATGGCAGTTAAAATTGGATTAGAACTTGGTTACTTAAGAGGTTTTGATGTACGATATCCATTTCTGCATTTTGCTCTGTTGGTTTGGTGGGCTTGATGGATAATGGAGAATGCCTATGGTTGCATTGATTTGACTTTTTCTTCATTATGATGAAGTGGGACTTTCAAGTGTGGTGGATTTCCAAGGACCTTAAGTGGTAAATGTGTCTCATTGGTTAGCATTGCATATAGGTGAATGGATTGTCAAGGGAGACTTTTGATTTGAGTCTGCAAGGTAGGTTATTATTTGTTCTTTTCTTGTATTGCTAAAGTCTATTATAACCTACACCTTTACCATAGAAATTTACTAATGTGCACGTGATTTCTTCTTGCTTTGTGCCTTTGTCTAGAGGTAAGCAAAATTTAGATCATGGATGCTTTATGGGGAGACATTTTGTAACTTCGTGAGTTGCATCCTCATACTTGAGCTTTGATACATTGAATTGGTACCTAGGAAAGGTGTCTTGAGGAGCTGTTTATATTGGCATGTTAAATTCACATGATTTCTTGAAGAATACACTTCTTTCCTTCGGTGGAAGAATCCCATTAGTTAACCAGCTATTGTTTCTAAGCATTATAACTTTTTCAAAAATATTGTAGAGATGTCACGGGCTGATGTACCTAAGATCAACCCCTCACTAATCTTTGCTTACAGGACCTTAAAACACATTTGGAGAATTCTTTAGATGCAAATAAGATTAGATATCTACAATCTCAGTAGGTATCATCTACAAAACTAGATAGACACTTGTGTGAATCAACACCCAATTAGGAATTTGCTTAATTTCCAGGAGATGAGATTCTGAGTTCTGGTATATGATGGTTTTCAACAGTGGTATCTGACCTTGTGTTTCATTGGTGATTTCTGCATCTTGCATGGTCTTGCTTCATTTTATCAGAGATTTATCCAAAACTTTAGCATTGTGATTGCATGATAGCTAATTTCAGGGGCATTTAGATGGGCATTACAGGCAGAAGAGAGTTCCAACTCACAAAGGCCAGAATGACAAGCACACCAGTGAAAACAGTTCCCTATTTTGAGATGGTCTTTGAGGTGAATTGTGATCCCTTCATGTTGAGATAGGTACTGTGTTGAGCCAGGAGGGACACCCTTGGACATTCTTTAGTGAGAATTTGAAGATGTGCATTCATGTTACCTGGCATACGATAACGAAATTTCTTCAATTGTTCATGCTCTTTAACAATGGAGGCATTATTTGGTGTCATCATGAGTTTGTGTTGCATTCAGACCACATATGATTGAGATATCTTAACTCACCTCGTACACTAAATAGTTGACATGCCAAATGGGTCACGCTCTTATAAGAGTTTGTTGTTGATTTGTTATTACTATTATTATCATCATTATGTGATCGATACCGTATGGATTATTATTAAGAAAGGGAAGATCATGTGAAGCTAGTGTGTTTTCCTTCTTGTGATATGTCCTTCCTTTATTCAGTTCCTCTTGTGATAAGTTTTTTCATAATGTAACCTGCAGAGTTTTATTCTCAAATAAAACATGCTTACTGATTTTTCAGTTTCTCCACAAACTATGATATGCATCATTTTGTAAAAGTATCATCGTAGCATACATGAAAATATGATACTTGTGAATATATGACATTTTTGTATTGCTTGATTTGCAGGAGCCTTGGTTAATACTGTTACTATGTTTCCACTTTGTGTTGCTGGTGACAGCTATCACTTTTAGGAAGAAAATCAACTTCCAAATGGGATTGTTTGTTATGGCATGTAAGTTCAGACAATCTTCGTACTAGCATACTTTTTCTCTGGATGTAATGTGGTTATTTAATGAACTTTTTTGCAAAGTATGAATTGGTTATTTTAGTAGAGTACAACAGATCTTGCATGCCTTCTGTCTGTTCTTAGAAGTATTATGTGTTTCTCTTGATAATTATGTGCTCATTGACTGGACCCTTGGGTTTCAAAAAAAAAAAAAAGAAAAAAAGAAATGGGAAGTTGTTTTTCCTCATTAGGAGTCGAAGAATGTGCATGTTGTGCCAGCGAAACAATTCTGCATATAGAAGATATATTGGAATTGAGGAAACCAAAATTATAGAAATCATTAATTTCTCATGTAGGATGCACTCATCATACATCTCTCTTTGCTGCAAATGATCAATTATCTCTATTATGCATGGATGTTATAAATGTGGTGAGCACTCTGAGGGACTTTAAGAGCAAGCTTATCATAGTATATGGTAGCTTCTTTCACCTGAAGCGTATCCATTAGCAGTTTTCCAAGAAATTCAAATTCCAAGAGGTGTGGTGCTTGTTGTCCTTGTACTTTGGTGGTTCTCCTTTGTCTCCAAAGAATTGTATCCAGTTTTGCGTGGACAGTGGCAGAGGTGTTGGTGTCCAACACGCGTCACAGGTGTTTGACCAAGCCAAATAACCCCCAGATGGCGATGAATCTACATGAAAAATATAGAGTATATAAATATAGAAAATTAAAACTTGAAAACTTTAGAAAAATTCATCGACACTTGTCATGAATTTTCTAGCACTTCTTTGGTTGATGCCTATTAGAAAGTGTCCTATATTCAGGGACGTGTCCATGTGTGCACCATGGCAAAATGCAGGCAACACCGATTATATGGTTGAGATGCCTGACTTTGGTTTCAGTCTCTTTTTTGTTTTAGTAAATCTAGAAAGTTATACGCTGTTTTTTCAAATTTTCATTCAGGACTTACCTTGTCAATGCTTTAGTGTGGAGGTTTGTTACGTTTTCAATCACTTTTTGTTTGCCATTTCAGAGCTCAGACATGCATGGCCCATAAGAATGCATTTAGGATTGCATATTGCATTAGCATATTGCATTACATGTATCTATCTAGGGAAGCAGGCATACATGCTAGTCCTTTAAGTATAGGAACTTACTAGGATTTGGTATTGAATGCTACAGAATTCCTTGTTTTGGCATTTTGCTATTTTTGAGAATTTGATTCATATCATCCTTTCATGTTTATATTTTGTGAAGGGGCTTACATGCTCCATCTGAGCATTTATGCTCTGCCCTTGTCTTTGGTCATTCCTGGCTTAGTGTTGGGATGCCTTCTACTTTGGAAAGTTGATGATAAATGAATCTGCGAGTTTCATTGGTTCCGTGCTCTTTCTCAAATTTGGTTGGTTGGATAATAATGGCTTGGATCTAATTGGTTGAACTTGTCAGAGTTCTAGTACATGATGGTTTTCAACAGTTGTACCTCAACATATATGAAATGGACAGTTTTGATACCTCAAGACACTAATCTTATTATTTAGGTATATTTTTACCTCTATATTTAAATAAATTCTTGCATTGAACTTATAAAACTTTATTTATGTAATGGTATGTACAAGCTCCTGCATATACTTATTAGTATTTGAATTCTTTCTCCTCACACCAAGGAAGATGGTCGTGTCTAACGGTACTTTACTTGCCTCTTCTCTCTCTTCTGCAATAAAAAAACAGCAGCAGGCCAGCAGCAAAAACACCACCCTTCTCTCTCTGCAAAGAGACTTTTCTGATCAATGCAAGGATATCACAGATCTCTCTCGTGTCCCTCCCTGGGCCTTATGCTCCATGTGAGAGTTCATCTCTCAACTTTTTCCATGTTTTCAGACCCCTTCTGAACGTTAAAAGTGGAGATACTCAGTGGAGGAGATGGAAACTACTCTTATCATCACCAATAAGACCTTATCTGACATTCATATGCCGCTGTCGAAGGCTAGCCCTCCCATAACCAGAATTGCTCTGGGGCGTAGAACTGGAGTTAGAGTATTGTGCTGAAAGTTAAAGGACTGGTGGATGTTGCTTCACATGGGAAGGAAGTCGAGGCCTATTGGGCACTTGAGCCTGGAGGGCGTGTTTAAGCATAATTTGATATTCGTTTAGACCAAGAAGATTTAGGAATTAAGATTTAAGAAATTCAGCCTTCAGCATTCCTTAGCGAGTGAATTGTGGCGTGATTCACATGGAACTTCTTACTGGCATGGAGGTCATCCAATTGTTGACCATCATTTATATCGTACAGCGAGAACAATTGAGTTGAAAAAAGTTGGAGACTAAGGGTATCTCATCCAGCCTATTATTACTTACCAGTGGGTGATGGTTGCAAATAACTTTGATGAATTTTAGGAAGCTTTTGATAAGCACTCTGTGAGAAAAATTAAGAGAGAAGCTGCCCCCCGAAAAGATGCTGATGAATGACATTCTTCCACGGATTGAGAAAATTTATAGAAGGAAAGGAAGGCAGCTGAAGAAACAACATAGGAAGTTAGCTTTAATTGCACTGGTGGACAGTACCATATGATGATCTCTTTGTGATAGAGAAACAGTTGCATGTACCTTTGATGATTATGATAGGTTCATTAATGAGACAATCAAAATCCCCAAGAGATTGCAACTACTCTTGCACCCAATCTAAGGAAACAAGCGACCGGTTACCCTGAAACTTCCAATAGTGGTAAAGTAAATGGGGGTTCTTCACAAGTCCCTCAACCGCTTACAAAATGCTTCAAATGATACGTTGAAGACACAGATGTTGAACATAACTTTGGTCCTCTGGATTGCAGCAACTGACAATGCTACAATGGTTTTCAAAGAGAGTTTGTAGAAGTTGATTCAGAATATGAGGCAGATTTTGACAGTGATGAAGATATAGTGGGTTCGCAATCTATGATGAGTACCATTGTACCCAAAATCATAGAAAGGTCTCAAGCAGTAATTCTGAAGGCGATGAGGAATACCAATGTGATGAATAAAGTATTGATGAGGAGGAAGAGGAAGAAAAACGTTGATTCTTTGAGTTGAAGTGGAGAGCTTGAGAGAGGTCTGCATGCCTTCTAGGAATCTTGATCAAACACATTTCATAGGGTTCAAGTGCTTGACATTGAGGTCTTTTGGTGAAATATAGATGCAACATTGGGGCTCTACATAGTTTAAAGGTCACAAGGTCCTGCATTAATTACAAAGAATGTATGCTCTCTGACTTTGAATATGACTTAGGAAAGCTCGACATTTTTGCTACAACTCACTCAGATGATGGAAGCATTAGTCCCCAATGAATGTTGGGCAATGCCTATGCTGCCAGAAGAGGAAAAGGGGGGGGGGGGGGGGTGTGACATCATCCGCATGGGTTGTGACATCACCTACATGGAGCACACTAATGGCATTTAATGGCCCATGTGGGTGATGTCACACCCCATGTGGATGATGTCACATCCATCCTAATGATTAAAAATACCTTTATTAAAAAAAAGCTCTATGTACAAAACAAGGGTATATAAGTATCCAAATTTTGTTGAATACCATGATAAATTACTCGATAGTGTGAGCACCATAACATAACCCATATATATATATATATATATATATATATATATATATATATGTATATATATAGCAATGTCAAAGCCCTCTATAGGGCTTTGCAGCGTCAAAAAATTGGAGAGGGTACAACAAAGAGCCTTCTCAAACGAGTGCTTTTATTTTGAGCGTTTTAGAGTGCTTTACTTTTTGGACACGCATCCCTTTTCTTGCTTGCATTCGTTGGTTTGCTGTTTTACCTTGTAGTTTTCTTGCACGCGTCGCATCGTCCCGCTTTCTTCGCTTGCCTTCAGATGTCCTCTCTTCGTCTTTCGCTAGCTCTTTTCTTTTCTGTCTTGTCTGGTTTGTTTCGCTGAGCTCGCTTGTTTGTCTTTCGGAGTGCTATACACACACACACACACACACACACACACACACACACACACACACACACACACACACACACACACACACACACACACACACACACACACACACACACACACACACACACACACACACACACACACACACACACACACACACACACACACACACACACACACACACACACACACACACACACACACACACACACACACACACACACACACACACACACACACACACACACACACACACACACACACACACACACACACACACACACACACACACACACACACATATATATATATATATGAAAAAGCTGCCATACACCACCTCGCCTATAGGCTTGGGAATGCCCAATGGCTGAGATACTCTTATATATATATAAAAAAACTGCTCAGACTCTCTATGCAAAAGCACTGACGCACTGTGCAAGCTCTCTTTCTCCTTTCTCTCTCCCATCTTAAAAATGGGTCTTTACTATGCAAGTTCTTCCTTTCTCTCCCCCATCTTAAAAAGGGGTCTTTTTAGACCAAGTTGCAGTGACTCTCTCCGCCTGTCCTCCTGCCTTGCTGCCGTCTCCCTCTCTCTCCGTTCCTCCCGCTGCCCTTTCTCTCTCGCTCTCTCTCCCTCTCTCCCCTGCTGCCATTCTCACTCTCTCACTCCCATCTCAATCTCTGCCTTTGCTGCCCTTGCCCTCTCTCTCTCTGTGCCCTATCTCTTCTGCTTCCCTCTCCCTCTCTCTCTCTCCCTTCCTCTCTCTCTCCTTCTCTCTCTCGCTGCCATTCTTTCTCTCCTCTCTCTCTTTCCCATCTCGAAAATAGGTATTTCTAGTTGCAGGTGCCTCTCTCTCTCTCTCTCCTTGCCTTGCTGCCCTCTTCCTCTCTCTCTCTCTCTCCCTCCCATTGGCTTCTCCCTCTCTCTCTCTCTCCCTCCTGCAGTCATTCTCTCTCCCTCTCTCTCTCCACGTCTCTTCCCCTCTTCCTCTGCCATTCTCCGTCCCACTGAGTGTCAGGGCAGCTTTTTTTTATAAGGAAAGGGAGGACGAGTCTTTCAATCTGAGTTGTGCGAGTAGGCTGTCTCATAGGGCATTCCCAAGCCCATACGCGAGGTGGCGTATGCCAGCTTTTTCCATATATATATATATATATATATATATATATATATAAATAAACTGAAACACATTGAAATCAAATAATTGAATCACATTTGACAATCATAATAATCAGTATCCAGTAACGTATGATTAAAGTAGCTGACAAGTACAAACATAAAGAGTAAAAGATATTAGCAATAACATATCCAAACTCAAATTAATGTCATATGGATGAATATGTTAGCCCACAGTCCTATACCATAAAGTACATAATTACTGAAATACATGACCACAACCACAATACATAGTTCACAGACTCCATACACATTCCAGACCAGTGAAACCACAATATATTGAAAATCAGAAAAGTAAAATGTTACCTAAGAAATTTAAGAAACTATGTAGTCTTTATTCTTTATCTTCTTCGATATTGTTGGCTTCATCCCGAGCTCCTCCATCTGATTCCTGGCCATAATCATTAGAATCATGAACATCTTCAACATAATGACTCCACAGTATCAGAAAGTTTCTTTTGAATAGGCATCCTCCTTAATCTCCCTCTTCCTCCTCTATGAACCAATAGTAATGAACGTCAATCTAGTGGCCCTCCTTGGGTTGGAAGCTTGCTCTGAAGCCTTTCTATCATATCCCAAGTCAAACTTCACCGGGTATAACCTATTCAGTCCCAGGTTTCAACCAACCACTTACTGGCATCATCCATGTCTTTGGAAGCAATGTGTCCATCTTCTCATGACCATTGGAATGCTCCCTTAGCATTATACTTGACAAAGACTAAATCATTGAGACTCTTTTGCTATAGCCTGTTCCTTTTCTTTGTATGCACCTGTCCCTTTTCTTTGTACGCACCTATGGGAAAATGCATGAGCTAGAATTTGGACTTAGAGAACTAGAGTAATACGGTAAATCTATAATGGCCTTTAAATAGATTTTAAGAGATGTGTGAATAGAATTATAATTTTTACATATGAGGTACATGAACTTATAAACTTATATACTTAATAATTTATTATATATAAACCATGAAACATAGAGATATAATCAATTATTATAACCATAAATTTGCAGTTTATAACCTTTGCAAAATGCAATTTGCCAACTTACCATCTCAAATAAACTCCAAGCGTGCTCACAATGACCAGATAAACTACATGTTAAGCTCAATATCCGGATGGCCAAGGCATTTGTAAGTTTGGAGGACTACGTCCCATGTTGGCTCCACCATGACCTGCAAATTGTATAAAATAAAAGGGGGTTTTGTCTTTCTCGGTCCGCTGCTGCAGCAACTGCAGAACATGTTGGGAATACAGGCATGGGGTGGATTGTTTCTGAAATGCAAGGGCAAGTGGAGTTTGAGATCGTAGCTTCAAGTCAAGAAGCAACAGCTAGCCTAGCGCGAAGTCGTTGCACTAACGTGCATCCGTTTTTTGTGTAACTTGAAACCTTAATATAATCGCCTTTAAATAGATTTTAAGAGTTGTGTGAATAGAATTATAATTTTTAAATATGAGGTACATGAACTTATAAACTTATTTACTTAATAATTTATTATATATAAACCATGAAACATAGAGATATAATCAATTATTATAACCATAAATTTGCAGTTTATAACCTTTGCAAAATGCAATTTGCCAACTTACCATCTCAAAATAAACTCCAGGCGTGCTCACAATGACCAGATAAACTACATGTTAAGCTCAATATCCGGATGGCCAAGGCATTTGTAAGTTTGGAGGACTACGTCCCATGTTGGCTCCACCATGACCTGCAAATTGTATAAAATGAAAGGGGGTTTTGTCTTTCTCGGTCCGCTGCTGCAGCAACTGCAGAACATGTTGGGAATACAGGCATGGAGTGGATTGTTTCTGAAATGCAAGGGTGGCTGGAGTTTGAGATCGTAGCTTCAAGTCAAGAAGCAACGGCTAGCCTAGCGCGAAGCCGTTGCGCTAACGTGCATCCGTTTTTTGTGTAACATAACCTTAATATAATGAAACTATGCTGGTTGGGACTTGAATAGATTACCCAAATTAGATAGATTACCTGCATTGATTTGGTTTGTCTCTTTGTCATTTCTTTTCCAAATGATTTTAGTGCAACACTTGTATGAAATCAACTCTTTGCAACAATTTTACAAAATCAAGTCTTTTGCAGAAATTTTATATTGGATTTCCTTATCCAGATCAGGCTTATCTTATCCTGGATAAACCACTCATCGTAGCCATCGATATTTGCATCCTTTTTTTTTGTTTTTGTCTTTTTTTGATAAAGTTAACTGCATCGATATTTGCATCCTTCCTCTCAATATCCAGATCAGCATAAAACAAATTTAGGTTCAAATAGTACCCAGCTGCTTGAAGTGGCTGATAAAGCTGCCTATTCCATTTTCTCCCATATTGGGCCATAATTATCATTGTCAAATGCCTCTGCTATCTCTCTCTTAACTCAAGTTAAAGCATCATATACAAAGCCAATAGCAAGCCTCACCTCACTATCATCCAATTGTAAACCTTTGATGATGGTTAAAAATACTTTAATTGAACATTGCCACACTCCAAAAAATCATAGAAAAAACTATACCACATGCATTTTTCCCTTTAGCATGCCTGAACTACTTGCATCTATACCACTCTTTTGAAGCGAACGTAGATCTCAATTGGTTTCTCTTTTCCAAAATGTTCCATAACTTCGTAAAAATATGGAGAATCTTGTGACCCAGGCCTCTTCTCAATGAAAATGCATGTCATGCTAATTGTCTGACTGTAGATTAGCCTTATTAAATTGTCCACTTTACACTAGAAATTTACACCAATGGCTTAAAGCATGAGGTCTATGCAATGTGTTGTGCATGGTCCGAAAGATACGAGTTTGCCATTTTTACAATGAATGAGTAGTAAGCATATTGGCTGAAACTTGTCTGTTACTAGTTGGCTGACGTGCTCCTCCCTAGTCTCCCAATATTCTTGTCAATCAAAGAAAAAATAAATTGTGCATTATGAATATCATCAAATGCATCAATATACATGAGAAATACTACCCCTAAAGGACAATTGACATTCAAGTTCATCATATTTCTAGTCGTCCTATTATTCCATGTATGGGTCATTATTGAGACCCCATACTTTGCCCGTGCATCACTATGGGTCTTGGGGTAGTCCCTTGTGAATTCTACCTCCTATAGCAATGATTCATCAAGCTCATATTCTTTTGGGCCCTTCAACCTTGGCCGAAATTGGCCAATTGCCTAATTTTATGAAAGCTGCCTAAGTGAACAACATTGAAAGCAATGCCTGCCAAATAAACCCACCGAGTAATATGTTGATTTATCTGGGCCTGTCTTCCTTTTTGAATCTTGTTCAGTTGTTACTTGCTTATTTCCTTTCTCTATTGCAGCCTCAGGATAGGAGGATAAAAGGCATCCATTGGGCCCTTATATGAGGCTTCCTAAAACCAAATCCTCTCTTAGAACTTTGAGAGGAACCCATTTCAGTTTCCCTTCATCAACATGTTCCTCATCACCAAATATATTCACCACACCCTTCAATTGCCTCCTTGCTTTGTTTATATTTTTGTCATCCAAATATTCAAGTACTTCTTTCCTAACATCCACCAGGACTTCCATACAGGGGGCAACATCACCCTTAATATCGTCAAGGTGATTCTTAAATCTATTGATTCCGCATTTATATCTTTACTACAAAACTTACACCGAATTTTGTTCATATATTTTTTCAAGCAAAAACTATATCTACATTTCGGATTCCCACTCCTATTCAACCTCAAAAAAGGCCTTTCGAAATAGTGAAGGAATCTCAAATGCAGAGATATTTTTCTAAACTTTGTTGCCTGAGCATAGATCCTCAATGTTTGAATATTGAGTTCTATTCTCTCCGAATATCCTCTTTTAACCTCTATTCATGGTCCACAATGAATCCTATTAAAAAAAAAAGAGAAGTTTAAAAATTATAAAATTTCTTCTATCTCAAAACAATTTAGGAAAACTAAGTTTTATTTTTTTGTCTTAATGACCTAAAAAGGAGCTTTTTTTTTGTGGTTTTGCGGGGGGTGGGGGGGGGGGGGGGGGGGGGGGGGGGGGGGGGGTGTTTGGGTTGGGGGACAGGGTGTTGAGAATGCCCCCCAATCCTTTTCTAACCACCCTAAGGGGGCAATGTCGCTTGCTCGGGGGCTTGGACAAGGGGTGACCCAGGCGGTTAGGTGTAGGACACCACCCGCCCAAGGAGATAGTGCCTAGGAAAGTGTGCCTTGGCCTAGACAAGGCACTCTGACCGCCTAGGCCAGGTGACTACTTAGGCACTAGGTAGGCCGGTTTTTTGAACAATTATAGCCCCCCGTTTGAGTGAAGCCCACATCATCATCATCATCATAGCCTTTTTCCCAACTATTTGGTGTCGGCTACACCATCCTGGTCGATTCTACTCTATCAAGGGCCATACCATCAGTAAATCCATAAGTCCTCATATATTTTTTCACTACTTCCAACCATGTCGTTTTGGGCTTACCCCTTGCCCTTCTTGAGCCTTCTACTTGAACCAATTCGCATCTCCTAACAGGTGCTGGACTGTTGTGCTATATATAGCCAGCCTACTTAAGTCTACTTTCTTTCATCTCATCGCCCATTGGAGCCACACCTAAGTTCTCGCGTATGTCCTCATTTTGAATTTTATCCCGTCTTGCCTTGCGGCTCATCCATCTCAACATCCTTGTCAGAGTGAAGCCCACTGCGTTGTTAATATAAGCGATTAACATCTTTAGTTAAAATCTTTTCTGCTTTGTGGAATGCCTGATGTTGGGTCTTTCTGTTGGGGGTGGTGGACTTGGAGGTGTATTATGGGTCTTTAGGTAGCCCCTTTTTTGTAAAAGGTGATATGGAATTGGGTTGATATGTTTGCAACTGCCAATCCTGTAATAGTTGTAATCTAGTTGGCTATATTGAGGTTGAAAGAACAAGAAATAGGAATGAGAATCTTGTGTGCATTGGAACTCAAAAAAAAATGTACGCCATAGTCTATTTGTAGAAATCTATCATAGTTTATAAGGACTTAACTTCAAGTCCTGGAAATTGTGAATATCTCCATAGACTCTACTATACAGGTTAATGCCCTTTCCGCATTGATTGGTGAACTAAGAGCTCTGCTTGTTCGAATAGATGTTGGTAGGTTTAATATGTGGTCCATTAAGTTAATCCTTTGGTGAAATTTGTTGTATCCAAAATGGGAATGAAAGCCTTAGTTACTAAAATGGGAATGGGATGCCTAAGTTACCTTGTTGAAAGGCAAATGTAGGCCCATAAAGGAATGGGGGGCATGCACAGAGACTTAATTTTAAAGTTTTACAACAACTCCTCGCAGATTTTAGAAATTTTGTCATTCATTATATCTCTAGCAACTTTTATTATGCCACTGAAAAGTAAACCTATGATCTCTTCCACTTCTTACCTCTCCCATGAATATTCCCTCCCTCTCTCTCTCTCTCTAACTTTCTTTTTGATAAGTCAACCAGATTTTTCTTCAATTCTTTGTCTTATCCTTGATTATTTTCCCTTTATTATTGTACTGAAAAATAAACCTATGATCTCTTCCTCTTCTTACCTCTCCCATGAATATTCCCTCCCTCTTTCTCCCTAATGTTCTTTTTGATAAGTCAACCAGATTTTTCTTCAATTCTGATGCAGAAAGATATTAGGAAAATTCAAAATTTTATTTTATTTTATTTTAATAGATTAATTTTTTGTTTTAGGAATAGGAAGTACGTTGGGGTAAGTTAGGTGGGAGGATTTTTGGTGTGTGAGTTTTTGGTGGGTGAGTTGTTTTGATGATGGGGTAGCAATTGGGTTGGTTAGTTTTAAAAAGATAAATCTTAAGTTTGATATGAGTTGTTTTTTTTAGGAGGCTCTTGTGGAATAGATTAGGAACTAAAATTTAGGAAGAGATGTGGAGGCTTATAGAGATTCACGTGAGAGAAAATAGGGAGATAAGGAAGAGATATGCAGGCTTCACGTGACAAAATAGGGAGATAGAGATGTACGCGACTTTTAGAGAGATAATTTTTGGATTTATTTATTTATTTATTTATTTTTTCTTTCTTCTAAGTGCATTTAAAGGGGAGATTCCCTTCTTTGTAAAGGAGAGAATTTGGTGATTCAGTAAAGAGTTGATCTTGTGAAAAGATCTTGGGGTAGATTCCCTTGTAGACCCTGAGAGAGGCTATATTCTCTCACCCTTTATTATTATTATTATTTTATTTCTTCCCTCCTTCCATGCATAAAATTCTTTGTCTTATTCTTGATTATTTCCCTCTTCGCTATATGTACTGTGGCTTCCATTGTTCCTCCCCAGCATGGTGAAGACAAGTTCGCCTTGATTCACAGCCAACAACTCTTTCACCAGCTTGAAGAGTGTGGTTCCACTATCCCCAACAATTTGTATACCATGAATGCAATTGGAAAATGTGGTCTCTTCGGTAGCATAATCCTGATTCTATAGATTTCATTTTTATTCCAAACAAAATAATAGAAAAAAGAGTTGTAGATTAGGTTTCTTTTTACGAGCCTATCCTGAGCTCACTAGAGTCTGCTGTCTTGGAAGCCACCTAGTAGTAGCACTTTTTGCTGAACCCTATTCACCAAGCATGGGTGGTGCCACTTAGCCCTTCACTCTCACTAACCGCCCCTTTGTCATCCATTGTGGTAGCATACGGGCTTGCTAAGGGGGCTTGTGACTGAAGTAGGGCGAATGGCATTCTGTTGTACTACTCTAGCTGCACATAAGTCAAGTAGTTCAGTTGTGCCTTTTGTTTTGAATCAAATAGGCGGACAACCAGCCATCAGTAGGCCTTGACGAAAGGTGAACAGCCGACATTGCAAGCAAATAGAGAGCCCCCGCCTGTTTTCAGTCGTCGCAAGCCAGAAAGAAAGTGTACCGGCAGTTTGAGTCGCAAAAGATAGCTTGCTTCTCGCAGGCCCCCATTATTCATTCCTGGGAAGAGGAAGAAGCAGATAGAGCAAAGGCCTCCTCTTTCTGTTCACTCCGAAGTGAGCGAATTGCATGTAGAGAGAATTGTCGGGGTTTATAGTTTAATTGGTTGAAACGTACCCCTCATAACTTTGTGTATGTCCTATACTCTATTCCTGAACTGATGACCTCAGTTTTGGTAGTTCTATTGCACTGGATGTTTAGGACTGACTGCATTCTTCGCATTCTCAAGTACTACAAGTTGTGTAATGCACTTACATTTGGAACTTCAACAAATAAAAAGTGGGGCTATGACTATAAATGTATAGTTTAGCATTTTCAATAGTATGAATCAGCCGGTTGCTATTCATAAGTCTTTGTCAGAGTTTGATTTGATCGTTAACTTCTTGCCTATATTGAGATGAATGCAAAGGTATCTGCTGCTTCTTTTACTCCTCCTACTCCCGACAAGGGACAAGGAGGTGGTATGGGTCTCCAAGTAGGCTTGCTAGTTTTTTTTTTCCCATCTGAGTTTGACCTAGTTATGGGTTGTTGTCTTTTGTAGTGATCCAATCCAATTATTGTATGACAAGTTTGGAATTTATATCTATATGATGGTATGCCGTGCAAGGCAATAAAGTATTTGGTGCCAATCAACATCTGGAGATAGCCTGATAGGATTAGGGATTTAAGTCTAGGAGAGTTGAGGATTTGCAAGAGCTGCGAATAAGCTAGTTTTTTCTTTTTGTTGTCTTGGAGCAAAAACAAGGCTTTATGGATTTTTACTTGAGTTGGCAGCCTTGTTTGTGAGGAAATATAGACACCTGTTTCTTTTCTTTAGCAGCTTTATTGAATTCAAGTTACGGATGGTGAGAACACTTTTCCAACATCCTCCAAACGCATGCTGTGAGTCTAGTAGAATGGAGGAGGCACAGAAGCTTCAAATGCACCATCTTGGGGACCATTAGAGTGGGATATCATCACCATAGAGACTCCTTCAATCACATGTACTTCAAGGGAGCTGTTTGCATTCATGTTTTGTTTTTGCAATTCTGCTTTATTTTTATATTTGGACCGGAGGATATGTGTTGCCATGTTTGGTTAATGAATCTTGGTTTTCATTTATCCACGATAAATCTTATTGGACAGAATCTGAGCTTTATTTTGTGAATGGAGGTAGGGATCTAACCTATATGTTCCATTTGATAGTCAAAATGCCAGGAGATTCTGTGTGTGCATGTGTGTATGTGTGTGTGTGTGTGTGTGTGTGTGTGTGTGTGTGTGTGTGTGTGTGTGTGTGTGTGTGTGTGTGTGTGAGAGAGAGAGAGAGAGAGAGAGAGAGAGAGAGAGATCACAATCTACGAATTCAGGAGACATTGTGTAACAGTTAGCTAGGGAAGTGTGTTGTAGTTCCTTCTAGGTGTTTATCTGTATGTAAATGAAGATAACTTTCCGAGATTTTCTGTTAAGTAGACAGTGTATTGAGTGGCCAAAAGAATTTCTAGAAATTCTATATATCCAGAATACTTGTTCTATTATAAAATTGAAATATACAAGCTAAGAAACGGTCAAGGAGATGGCAACATGTTGGAAACAGGAAAAATCTCCTAACCATCAAAAAATATACATGCGATGCAAACCACTATCAGTGAGCACCTCTCCCAATATATTTGCATCCCTCGAGTCATGTTGAAAGAAGAATAAGCTTGAGTTGCATTGATCAAAACTTTCTTTCGCCGAACCTATTGTAACCCTTGGGAATAAATGTGGTTTGGTTTGCCCTTTTGGCTTGGTTGGTATGGCATCAGGGCTGCATAAGTATACCTAGGTTTGGATCCCAATAGACATACTAAAATGATAGAAAAGTCGGGATTCGTCTTGCCCACATCAGCGAGGTCTTTAAGTAAGATATTCTTCATAATTGCTTTCTGTGGTTGACAACTTCTTTATTTACGAAGCTCTCCTATTTGAAATGATTGGCTTCATGTTATAATGCATTTGTGATTCCCAACTGTGAAAACTATTCATGGCTTTATAATGGATTGAATTCTAAAGTGGTTTAGACTTTACAGAGAGTTCTATGAGAATGTTACTGAGGAGTTCAAACTTGACTCTCATAGAAATATAACTAGAAATCGATCACATGAGGGATGTTTGTAATTGACTTGAAGATGATAATGATACAATTATTATTATTTTTTGACTGCCAATTAATATCCAATTAATCTAGAGGGATTGCTTGGAATTTTTGCCTTTTCACTGGTTATGCTGTACATGTGTTGGTGGGGCTACTCAAATGTAGAGTTAATTAGTTTTCTTATGGTTTCAATGTTCAAATTTCCTTCCAAAAAAGCTGTAAGGGGTTTTTTAATGTGCAGTGGTTGGGGTGTATCTTGCTGAGAAGATCAATATTATTCTAGCAAAAAACTGGGAGATGTTTGCTGGCCAGAATTACTTTGACCCATATGGTCTTTTTCTTTCTGTTCTCTGGTCTGGCCCTCTTCTCTTTATCTCAATCATCATCCTGGTAAGAGAAATCAGGCCCCACTTTTACATTTCATGTATTTTCTTCTAAATTCTGACTCATTTGAGAAATCCAAATGTTCAGTATTTCCTTAAATCCAACTAAAATCGATTCTTGCTGTGGTTCAATCCAAAAGCAAATTCAGCAGTCTATCGGAGCTCTCATCTTTTTCTCTCTTTTTTTTGACAAGGTTATATAGGAATGGAGCTCTCATCTTTTTTTTTTGGACAAGGTTACATAGGAATGGATCTTGAGACGCTGGGCTATGGAAACCTAGCCTCTACCGTCTTAACCCAAGCTCGTTTCCTTTCCTCAAACTGAGTTCTGGTTGATATTTTGTCATAAATATGAACGATGATTCTTTCCCAGTAGGGCGTAAGCTATTTAAAAGTTGAAAATATTTTTGGGATACTGCAGTTTATTTATTTTGGAATAAGATTTTATAGTTAAAAGGAAAACAATATTTGCTCACAGATTTCTATTATATCAACCTTTTGCAGATTAATACACTTGTTTCTTTGTGTCAACTCATTGTGAGATGGAAAAGAGCTGAACTCAGGCACCGGGCTCGGCTTGCTCGTGGCAAGCAAGATTGATGGCTTCTTCAGCATCACTCCTCTTTACCTGCCTGCAATGGATTACAGAGCTTTCGTTTCTTCTTTTGTGTGTTTACTTTCTTCGTTTTGATAATTTCTGTTTTTTGTGCTCTAAAAACCATAGGTTTTAGCATTCGGGGCATGCCATTCAATTTTGAGAGGTTAACCGGTTCGTGTATTGTAGGAATCTATACACTGAAAACAAAGATTTTTCTGGTTTTGGTGAGTTGTGCTTCAGAAAGACGGGAAATTTACATTCTCCCCTCCATCCGTAGGTTTCTCCACGCTGCGCTCCCCAAACTAAAGATTCTCAAACTCATTTTACCTGGTACTGGTTTTATTTTTATAGAAACCAGCCCCCTGAACCCCGCAACCAAGTTTCCTAAGCCCAAGGGCCTAAAAATACCTTTCCTTAGTTAAGAGCAAAAAAAAAAAAAAAATTCTCTCTTCGATGTCTCTCCCGCTCTCTCTCCCGCTCTCTCTCTCTCTTTTAAAAAGCAGTGTTTTAAAACTAGGCAATTCTTGATTTGGGTCGCTTGTCCAGATGGAGAATCGGTCGCTCGATCCCTTGATGGTATGGACCGGGCCCGGTTCTCCCCTTAATCCCCTTCCTACTAAACACTTCCCATTTGGGGCTTTTTTTTTTTTTTTTTTAAGTAAGTATTTCTAATATTTTATTAAGTCCCTTGAATCCTTATCCTATATGGTTCTATTTTAATGTATATTTTATTTTATTTATTTTTGCGAAGGATATGTAGGTGAGCGATCCGTTAACTACTTGATATATATATATATATATATATATATGGGGAATGCTTTCATGTAAGAGTTGTATAGTAATATAATGCAATCACCTTCAAAAACCATGTTAGACATTTGTTTGACACAAATTTGTAAACGTACACTCTTTTCATTTGTAAGAACAATTAAATTTTTTTTTTTTTTGAAAAGATGCCTTAAAAAGCGTTTTTTCTCAATTAATATACGCTGTCCATTCTAGTGAGATGGTTAGATATAGGCTTCATAAGGATTGTTTTTTATTTTCAAAATTTTTGTATTATCATTAGATTAGCTATGCTAAAAAAAGAATTGATTTTGGATCTGTTAAGGTTTAGATTTTGAAATTCACCAAATAGACGGTCGAGATTCATTGTTGGAAGGTTCTAATGTTGAACAGAGGGTGTAAATTGAATTTTTTTATTGTAGGATTGATTTTAAGGATGAAAATAGTGTGCATGCAAAATTTGGGGTCATACAAATGTCAAAAATACGGTTTTTTAGATGTGTGGTTGTATTATATTACTATACAACCGTTGCATGAAATCATTTATATATATATATGGAAAAATCTTGGATTAGCCCACTAGCTCATATGAACATATGAGCCCAACGGTCTAGGTTGAATTTGGGTCGATCTGACGATCAAAGATGTTCGATAGTGTTTGAATTTTTTTTTTTTTTCTACAAATCCAAATCATTTAAAATTTTAGTCGTGTGTTTATAAAAAATAGGCGAATCTTCGAAAAATATAAAAAAAATGTTTTACATGAAATAAAATGATAAAAAATACCCTTGAAAAATTTTGAGGGGTATTTTGGTTATTTTTGTTTTCACGAATAATTTTTTTTAATATTTTTATTAGGTGCATCTTGATGAAAAAAACACGCACTTAAAATTTCAAGTGATTTGGATTTGTAGAAAAAATAATAAAATTCAAACACTACCGGACACTCGTGATCGTCAAATCGGTCCAGATTCAATCTAGGCCGTTGGGCTCATATGTTCATATGAGCAGTGATGTCGTGCAACGGTTGTATCATAATATAATGCAACAATATTAAAAAACCATGTTAAGACCATTTGTTTGATTCAAATTTTAAATATGCACTCTTTTCATTCTAATGAACAATAAAAAAAAAAAGAAAATTTGAAAACGTAACTTCGGAAGTATTTTTTTAGCCTAATTAACATAGACCATCCATTTTGATAAAATGCTTAGATTTAAGTTTTAGAAGGATTTTTTCTTTTTCAAATTTTGTAGATGACTTTATTATCATTAGATAAACATTGTTAAAGAAGAAAAAAATCATTTTGAGTTTGTAAAGGCTAAGATCTTGAAATTCATCAAATGAATGGTCTAGATTCAGTATTGGAGGGGGACTCATTTTGACTATATCTATGGTTTAAATCAAACTATTTCTTTTTTTAAATTGATTATTGAGATGAAGAGAGAGTGTGTGTATACATTTTAGTGAGGCGCTCCTAATAAAACTATGAAAAAAATAATTCGTAAAATATAAATTGATAAAATACCCTAAAATATTTACGGGGGTAGTTTGGTCAATTTATATTTTACGAATTATTTTTTTTCAAATTTTTATTAAGTGCGCCTTACTAAGATGTACATACGCACCAAATTTCATATCACTCCGATTAGTAAATGTAGGTGGGGCGTGGAGGCGAGCCGAGAAAGAGACATCGACTGTAATTACTGGGCGTATTAGATGTCAAATTAGATGGTTTGAGATATTCTATTTATTATTATTATATTAAAAAAAAAAAGACATGTCGCCCGCAAAGCAACATGTGACATCCATCCTTTTTAAAAGGGAAGCATCAAAACTAATTTAAATGCGAGAGCAGTACATTACTTCACTTGCATGTGAATAAATACGTTTGCTTAGCAACAAACTTACAAGTTTGCTTCAACAAACATTACACAGTGAATGCAGAAAAAACTTTTAACTTTTGAATTTAACATGGTAAAAGGGAATCTATTATGGTAATCTCAAATAAACCTTCAGTATTATGAGAGCCTATAGACCCCCTTCAAACTAAAAGAAGCGACCTTTGGTCCCCTCCTTGCTTTTTTTAATCCTCCAAATTATAATATTAATCTTCTTTTTTTTTGTTAAATCAGCCCTATCCAAATGAAATTTAAGATGCTATGTTTAAACTACTTACGTTTATACGAGAGAGAGAGGGTGGGATTCATGGGTGATGAATAGAGGGGGATGGGGAGTTTTCCTGGGGTTTGGATGATGGATTTTTTAGAAAAATCAAAGTGGATAAATATATTAAATGATATATATATATATTTAATTTAGAGGAGGTTCATGAGGTTTTTATAGACTTGAAGGTTTCTATACTTCCCCTACAACATAGAAGATCTATGCTTCCCCTACCATCCAGCTATCCAATTTTGATCAAGAGAGCCACTCACCGTTTGATCTTAGATCCGACATCTCAAAGTATTTTATTTTTAATTTTTCTCATACAAATTGTATGAATATGAAATTTGATACATGTCATCTTCTCATTGGGGCGCACGTATTAAAAAATATGAAAAATATTTTTTTGATAAAATATAATAACCAAAATACCCTTGAAAAATTCAGGGGTATTTTGGTCATTTTATTTTATTGGAAATATTTTTTTTTATATTTTTCGCTAGTGCGAGTTTAATAGAGGATTGGATGTCCAAAATTTGGTGTCAAAATAGTTTATAGAAAAAGTTGAAAATAAAATAGTGTAGAGACGTGACATTGTGATTGAGGCAATCTTAGCCCTCCATTCAGATTGGACGGTTGGATAAGGGAAAGTATATAAATTTTATGTTATAGGAGAAATATAGAAAGCATGCCCTTATAATTATAGGAGGGAAAAAGTATATATAAGGATTCTACCTTATAATGTAGAACTACGGATGTTCCTAAGAAATCCATCGAAAAAGGTAGTTTTAATGTTAAAAAACCCTTTAATTGATCATCTCGACATCGAGATGTATAACTATGAAAAATAAAAAAATTTCAGTATCAGAAATAGTGTATTTTACAACATATTATCTACACCGTCCATTTTCATATGTTGATAGATTTATTTGATTTTAACCTTTTTTGAAATTTAAAATCTTATAATTAGATATAAAAATAGGTTTTGAGATAATCCTTGCTCATACACGTGCATCCATCACGCACATTTCACATACTTATTCTTTTCTTTTCCCTTCAAGAGTCTGAATGAAACAAATTACAAAAGGAAGTGGTCTGTATAGAACCTAGGCTCTAAACAATCAAATTAGAGTCTACTTTCAAATAGTATTGAGAAATGTGGTTTCAATATTGAAACTCTTTGTGATAGCCTTAAAATATATTTTTATTTTTAGTTATAAAGTGTAAAGCTTCAAAAATAGTATAGATGGACATATCTATGAAAACTTGAGAATCTTGAAAATTGATGGTCTAAAAATGCATCATAAATACACTATTTCTCAAACTTGAAATCCATTTTTTTCTCATGCCCATGTATCTTGATATCAAGATGATCAATTTGAGGATATTTGAGCATCAAAACAACATCTTCTAGTGAAAGTTTTGAGGTAGGCTCTTATTTGATTGTTTAGAGCCTCGGCTTTTCCCAACAAAATATTGCAGCGTGATTAACTGAAGTAATGTGGTAGAGCTGTAGAACAATTGCTAATATCCTAGCGTATAGCATCCAATTAGCCCCCTATGTTTAAGAACACTATGCAAAGTTTAATGTGATACTGAAACCTAGCACACTCTGTATTGCAATAATTATGTTAATTGCGAAGATTGATTAAGGCCGGTGTCCAGAGAGAGAAAGTGTAGGTGGATTGCATGAGATCTGCATAAGAAGTGAGAAGGTGGGAGACCTGTGAATACTTCGGGTGGTGAGAGAGAGAGATAGAGGTGGTTGTAGAGAGAAAATGTAGGTGGGGCATGGAGGTGAGGCGAGGAAGAGACGCTGTCCGTAATTATTGGACGTATTAGATGTCAAATTAGATGGTTTGGGATGTTCTATTTATTATTATTATATTAAAAAATAAAGACACGTCCCCCGCAAAGCAACATGTGACATCCATCCTTTTTAAAAGGGAAGCTTCAAAACTAATTTAAATGCGAAAGCAGTACATTACTTCCCTAGCATGTGAATAAATACGTTTGCTTAGCAACAAACTTACAAGTTTGCTTCAACAACCATTACACAGTGAATGCAGAAAAAACTAGGAATCTATAATTGTAATCTCAAATAAACCTGCAGGTCTATGAGAGCCTATCGACTCCCTTCAAATTAAAATAAGCGACGTTTGGTACCCTCCTTGCTTTTTTTAATCCTCCAAATTATAATATTACTCTTCTTCTTCTTTTTTAAATCAGCCCTATCCAAATGAAATTTAAGATGCTATGTTTAAACTACTTATGTTTATATGAGAGAGGGTGGGATTCATGGGATTTTCCTGAGGTTTGGATGATGGATTTTTTAGAAAAAACAAAGTGGATAAATATATTAAATGATATATATATTTTTAATTTAGAGGAGGCTCTTTAGGTTTCTATATTTTTCCTACAACATAGAAGATCTATGCTTCCCTTACCATCTAACCGTCCAATTTTGATAAAGAGAGCTACTCACCGTTTGATCTTAGATCTGACATCTCAAAGTATTTTATTTTTAATTTTTCTGATACAAATTGTGTGAATATGAAATTTGCTACGTGTCATCTTCTCATTGGGGTGCACCTATAAAAAAAGTATTAAAAATAATCTTTTGATAAAATATAATGATCAAAATACCCTTGAAACTTTCAAGGGTATTTTGGTCATTTTATTTTATTAGATATATTTTTTGTTAATGCGATTTTAATAGAGGATTGGACATCCAAAATTTAGTGTCAAAATACTTTATAGAAAAAAAATTGAAAAGAAAATAGTGTAGAGACGTGACATTGTGATCGGGGCAATCTTAGCTCTCCATTCAAAATGGACGGTTGGATAAGGGGAAGTATATAAGTTTTATGCTCTAGGGGAAACATATAAAGCACGCTCTTATAATTATAGGAGGGAAAAAGTATATAGAAGGATGCTACCTTATAATGTAGAACTATGGATGCCCCTCGAAAATCCATCGAAAAAGGTAGTTTTAGTGTTGAAAAACCCTTTGATTGATCATCTTGACATCGAGATATATGACAATGAAAAAGAAAAAGATTTTAAGTATAAAAAATAGTGCATTTTACAACATATTATTTACACCGTCTATTTTCAATATTTTCGTATATTTATAGATCCGCTTGATTTTAACGTTCAAATTTTAAAGTTTATAATTAAATATAAAAATAGATTTTGAGATAATCCTAAAAACATTTTACATCAAAATTCTTTACCGTGATAAAATTTGAAGGTGCACCTTACCTCTACACCTCCAGATGCATCCGTATGCAAACTGCACCCTTATAGGAGGGGATTTTGCCTTTTTGTCCAAATAAAATCATGGATCTCAAGATAAAAAATTGAGCAAAGCATGACCACGATTGGACGTAGCGCCATCACCCTTGTCCTGCTCAGACACGTGCATCCATCACGCACATTTCACATGTTTCACATACTTATTCGTGCCCTTTCCCTTCAAGAATCTAAATGAAACAAATTATAAAAGGTGTCGTTTGTATAGAACCTAGGCTCTAAACAATCAAATTAGAGCCTACCTTCAAATAGTGTTGAGAAATGCATTTCAATACTGAAAATCTTTGTGGTAGCTTTAAAATGTATTTTTTTTTTTATTTATAAAGTTTAAAACTTCAAAAATAGTAGTAACGGACATATCTATGAAAACTTGAAAATCTTGAAAATTGATGGTCCAGAAATACGTCATAAAATACACTATTTTTTAAACTTGAAATCCATTTTTTTTTCATGTCCATGTGTCTTGATGATCAATTTGAGAATATTTGGACATCAAAACAACATCTTTTAGTGAAAGTTTTGATGTAGGTGCAAATTTAATTGTTTAGAGCCTCGGCTCTATATAAACTTTTCCCATTATAAAACCCCATTGATATTTTGAAACATAATTTGAACAAATATTTGACAAGCATTAATGGGATTCCTTATCCCATTTTCTATTTCTTATATTCATGAAATATTTTAGAAAGCTTATTAAAAAGAAAATAGAGAGTAGAATATTCCAACCACCAAGGAACCCTGATAGTACTCTACCCCACCGCCTCTATGATAATTACCTTCTTAGTTTTAGGAGGTCAATCTTTCCTATCCTTTATGGGTCGTTTGGATCTAGGGTATCTCTAGGATATGGGGCATAAAAATATGTTTGGCAATTTTTTTTATACATAATCATGTTTTTTTTAAGCAAGAAAGAAATCCAAAACATTGGTACACAAAATCAAAAAAAAAAGTTGGGTTATCCAAAACATCATTTTGTGCAAGCATAACAGAGATGATACAATATAATATAATTCATGATAATACTATTCCCATATACATGAGCTGAACACTTTATTAAATACAATTAATTTTATCCAAACATCCCCACAAATTAGAGAGAGAAACTACCTCAAATTTTAAGCTTTAGAGAAAGAAAGTATCCTAAATTTTTTATAAGAAACTATATCAAATTCTAGAAAGAGAAACTATTTAAATTTTTTTTAGAAACTATCTAAAATTTTTTAGAGAGAGAAACTATCTTAAAATTTTAAAAAGAGAAACTATATCAAATTTTAGAAAGAGAAATTACCTAAATAGACTTTAGAGAGAGAAACTTTCTCGAAAATTTTAGATAGAGAAAAAATATCAAATTTTAAGTTTTAAATAGATAAAGTATCTTAAAATTTTAGAGATAGAAGCTATATCAAATTTTAGAGAGGGATACTAGCTAAAATTTTTTAGAGAGAGAAACTATCTCAAGAATTTAGAGAGAGGTACTCTATCAAATTTTAAGTTTTAGGGAGAGAAAATATCTTAAGACTTTAGAGAGAGAAACTATATCAAATTTTTAGAGATAGAAACTATCTCAAATTTTTTTTAGAGATAGTTACTATCTAATATTGTAAGTTTTAGATAAAATATCTCAAAATTTTCAGAGAGAGAAACTATATCAAATTTTAAAGAGAGACTAGCTTGAAATTTTTGACAGAGAGAATTTATCTCAAAATTTTTAGAGAGAGAAATTATCTCAAATTTCAAGTTTTAAGAAAGTAAAAGTATCTTAAAATTTTAGATAGAAATTATGCTTGAATTTCACATTTTAGAATAAAAGTATCTCAAATTTCACATTTTAGAGAAAAAATACTTGAAATTTTTTAGTAAGAGAAACTATATGAAGTTTTAAGTTTTAGAGAGAGAAGTATTTTAAAGTTTTAAAGAATGAAACTATATCAAATTTTAGAGAGAGAAACCACTTAAAATTGTTTAGAAAGAGAAACTATATCAAAATTTCAAGCTTTAGAGAAATAAAGTATTTTAAAATATCAAGCTTGGCTAAAGCAGTTTGGTTGTATCAAACGGTGTATCCTTTAGTATAATATTGAAAGTGGTAAAGTTTTAGGCTGAGTATCTACTTAATGCAACCTGCCTTCTTTGCGGAGGCTACAAAATTCGGTGATTCCCAAATATTAACTTTTGTTTAATGCAGAGTGTTTAATGAAAATATGTGTGGGTCCATCCTCTGCTGGCCAACTCTTGATTTTTCTTGTTGGAGACGCTTGTGCGGAATAGGCTTTGTTCTGTAGATAAACTTTATAATGATATTTATACGCCACGAGAATATCAATAGGTCGTTGTAGTATAGTGGTGAGTATTCCCGCCTGTCACGCGGGTGACCCGGGTTCGATCCCCGGCAACGGCGATATGTTTTTTTAATTTTAATTGCAAAGTAATTCGAAAAAGGGGTTTTGGTAAACCCAAAAGAATAATAGGGATGAAAGTTACGAAGGAGGAGTCATTTTCCCAATAATAATAAACGCATATGATCATGATGGCTGAAGAAGCAGAAAGGCTTAGATGGTTATTTTCAAAATTATTCTCCGTGTTGGACATTATTTTAGAGCCATTATAGAGATTCCCATTGTCCAAAGCCTGGATTTGGACCTTATTTTAGAGCCATTATAGATATTCCTATTGCCCAAAGCCTGGATGAGGATTTGAGATGAAGCTTTATTTTGTTTTCACATAGCTCAGGCTTTATAGAACTCTATCCCATCATCTAACAATATCAAGAGCGATAAAATATCGAAATTACACATGAAAGATGCACGACCCCAAAGAATAAAAGAACAAAACTAAAATTGCACATATAAAAATAAAAAATAAAGAGAAGTTTTACAACCGATTGAGACTAGAATAGGGTAATAAATAAGAATGTAATTGCAATTACAATCACTATTACAAACAAAAGTGGACTCTTATTCATTTCTAAAGCTCTCCAGTTGTTTTTCTTGTTCTTTTATTCACATCCCAAATACGGGTAAGCAATCCCAATGTCTCATTTTTTTCATACAAGATTGCCAATACAATATATTGCAGATTAGCCTTCAACCCGAATGACTTGATCACCGCTTTCCACCCTTTATTTATGACAAATGAGTTACTGGATTTAAAGTATGTAAAATGCATTTCTCTCATCTCGACTTGTCCTCCTTCTGCAACATACATACCTATTTTGATGGATGCCCCTTCTTCAAATTCTTTACAGCTCTTTATTTTTAAATTTATGAAGGGTTTTTAGATATTCCATGGTCTCTTTACTGATGTGCTTCCTGCTAGTTCATTCACATCACTCTTTGTCAACACTTTATCGAACCAAAATTCCGGATCAAAATACTCTCGCACCAAATCAACTGTTATTTCATAAGCAAATAAAAAAAATGAAATTAGTTCATCCATCTAATGAAATTTTATCAAAATATACCTAGGGGTCTTCAACATTTACTTAATATACATAGTTACGTACAAAAGGTGTTCAATATCATTTTGGTCTTGTAAGGGTTCGGTAGTAGGACATGACATAGGGATGGAAATGCCATACATTCACCCAAAAAAAGAAAAAGAAAAAAAAATTCCATCTACTTTGGGTATGAAAATGGATGGCATTTCATGCAAAGTCCAATCGCAAACTTTTTAGATATGCATGAAAATCTAAATCTATTATTAAATATTAAGTGAGAGGAGGTCTCTCTTTATTATTTTTTCAAACATCCCTTTGAATTTCAAATTTGCCCATTTAATTTTTTTTATACCATATTAATCCTTTAATCTTTCCAAAACTCTCTCTCAATTTATGTGCATCTTATTAAATATATGTTAATTTATGTCTCTGTCTCTCTCTCAACTAATGTCCCAACAAATTTGGGCTAAATTTTATGGTGCCAAAACAACACATATACATCTTTGATCATTAATTGAGCATTGTATTATATTGGTAAAGATATTTTATTATTTTAACATTTCAAAAAAAAAAAAGTCATATATTAGATGTGCATAAATACAATCATGAAATAAAATCACTAATGCATACGTACTTGTGTATTTTTATTTTCTCTAATTTTATAGAATAAAGTTTACTTAAAAGTAAATAATTTAGTTACTAATACGTAAATGCATACATACGTCTGTATTTTTATTTTCTCCAATTTTACAGAATAAAATTTTCTCTCATAGATAATCCCTAATACCCTTCACATAAATTGAGATAAGTGTAAAGGGGAGAGACATAATAGAGAGAGTACTGAAGAGAGAGACCCCTATCTATAACATAGGATATTTTACTTGCTAAACAATTATGAGACAACATTAACAAAAAAACAAAGAGAGAGAGAGTTCATATCAGAGAGATGCTCACGTGCACATAGGGGTTTCCAATGCTGCTGGTCATTCTCCACCGAAAATTTGGGGAAGTTTTTGGGCACGACAGATCCTGATTTCGAACCCATTTTCTTCATAGAATCCAATTCATAATCATTATAACTTCTCTTCTTCTTTGTTCTAGTATCTGCAGTAGGGAGAAGAGGAAGAAGGCAAGTGTCTTTGTTTTCCAAATTTGAATCTGAGTCATCCATAACTTCGGAGCAAGTTTTCTTCCTTGAAGAATTCGATTTCAGACCCATTTTCTCAGTCGTATCAATTTGACAATGATATTTATCATAACTCCTCTTCTTGTTTGTTGTAACTGCAGTTGCAGTAGGAGGAAGATGCCGAGTGTCTTCTGTTTTTGAAGTTGAAATAGAATCGTCTCTCACCCAACTTCAACTTCAACTTCAATTTTGTTGGCATCTGCTTCTCTCCTATTTCTTCTTTCATGGCCTTTTCTCACTCTTCTTTAACCACCACCATATCTCTCTCTTCAACTCCTTTTCCCATCCTCTCCCTCTCTTCCAAACGAATCAAGTTTCCAAGCTTGCACACCACCTGAACTTCAAAGTCTAAGAGAGGAGAAATAGCAGGAAGAAATACCATCTTTTTTCCTATATCATACAAATTGAATTAATTTCTTTCTTGTTTTAGTCTTTGACTCTCTCCCTCTCAAGTAAAAAAAAAAGAAGGAGAATTAAGAAAGTCCAAGATTAACAATTTATTATATGAAGGGAAAAAGAATTTGGATCTCTAAGAATAAAGAAAAGAATTATAAATGACAAAAAGAAGAAGCAACAAAACAAAAATTTCTTTAAATTTTTTTTTGATTATGAGACGTAATATGAGAGATAGAGATCCACAAGTAAACCCATAATTCCTACGCTCTAAAACAAAGTTTCTTTAAATAGCAAATTCTGGAACAAATATTCATCTCAAAGACTACTCACATGAATTTGAGAAATAGCAAATTCTGGAACAAAATTTCATCTCAAAGACTACTCACATGAATTTGAGAAATAGGGAAACAAATTCATGACATCTTTAACTTGAAACAAGTAAAAAATACAGTAAAAAAATCACCCAAAAAAATTAAAGAGAACAAGCAGAAAGATGACATACCTTGCTGCTTACTTCTCCCTACAGAATCTAAAAATTCTTCTCTCTCTCTACCAAAGGTTTCAGATATCTCCCTCCTCTTACAAGAAGATTTATATTATGACACAATATTTGGAACGAACTACATGTAGTAAATCTTATCAACAATTTATATGCTGATTTTGTTTTAAGCAGATAAGAATCAATCAAACTTTTTATTCCATTATCAGATTAATGGGATACCAATCCACTATTCAATAGACGTGGAGATTAGATGCCTCGGATTATTATGTAAACTACCCGATTTTGTTGATTGTTTTTTCACATTTCCATCTTCCAGTGAAAATTATATATTTAAAGTGGTTTAGGATTTATTTAACTGCCACTAAATATAATTTAAAGAAAGACAATTTAAAAGAAAATTTAATTTCCAGTAACAAGAAAATATAAGAACTGAAATTTAATTTATAATTTTTTACGATTTCAAATAATGGACTTATCCCTTTGCCTATATTCCTAAGGAAATCGTTCATTTATCTTTTAAAAATATTGATATGCAAAATGGGCATTAATTTTAGTATTAAATTTTAAATTGAGCTCTATTAAGGAAAACGTTATCATGAATTTTTTTGATTTAGATCCACTTAATGGGCCACTTGTATTCTTTTCCATCACCTTATTGGCCTTATCTTACCTAGAGATCCATGTCCCATTCCATTGAAACAACCTATTTTTAAGGTTTCTTGAAATTGAAAATCCGTATCTTGAAATGTTTTTGGTTGAATATTTGTGGAAGAAATGCTAAAGGATAATATTAGCATGAAATAAATAGTTGTTGAGTCTTATTCTATTCCATTGAAACAACCTATTTTTTAGGTTTCTTGAAATTGAAAATCCATTTTGTAAGGTTTCTTGAAATGCTTTTTAGGTGAATATTTCTTGAAAAAATATTAAATGCTAATATTCGCGTGATATAAATCTTGGATGAGATTTATTACTAGAATAATTCGTTCCAAGTATTGCGTCATTATATAAATCGTCTTATGAGAGAAGGGAGTCATTCGAAGTCCTTGTTAGAGAAACAAACCAGTAAGGTTGCTCATCTTTCTATTTCATTCTTTGTACTGATAAGCTCTTCTTATATTTACGAAAGCATCTAACAATGTTTTTTCTTTTTATTTATTAGTTTTACAGGTTTGGGAACTAAAAAGCCAAATAGATGAACAAGAAACGAAAGATAGAGACTGCAACCCTAAACTGGAATAGAGAAGAGGTGAAACAGGAAGCAGAGGAGAAAAGCCCCTAAACTGGAAGAGAGAGAAGAGGTGAAGGAGGAAGCAGAGGAGAAAAGCCCATAAATTTGGGAGAGAGAGAGGGTGAAGGAGGAATCACAAGGAAAATCTTTTTGAGTAGACTTGGATAAGAGAGAAAGGGTGAAAAACAGAGGTTTAAAGAAGAAAGATGAACAATGAGAGAGAAGTAATTTGGAAGACAGAGAAAAGGTGAGAAAAGAGTTTCCAGGAAGAAATATGAATGATGAGAGAGAAAATGTTGATGGAGAGAAACAAGGAAGGAAGAGGAGGGACTTCTGCGCTTCAACAAAGATGTAAATCGATTTTTATTCAATTTATCCGAAAAAACCATTTTTTTTATTGGGTTATACAAATCTTGATATTATTATTAGTGTTGGGCTATCATGGTGCTTTTGTCATTTTTTTTATTGGGTTATACAAATCTTGATATTATTATTAGTGTTGGGCTATCATGGTGCTTTTGTCACAAAAGTAGAGAGAAAGAGATGCAAGAAAGAGTAAAAGATTTTTTTTTGGGCTTCATGATGCGGTCATGTGGAGTTAGAGCATTTTTTTTCTTTCCAACTAATTTTTTATAAGATTGATTTCAGAGACTAATCTATCGGGCTAGTATACATTATTGATATTTTGTTTGTTGAAACTCGTTTTGAATTTATATTTAGAAGAATAAGTTTACTCGGAAAAAGGCCTCAGATTATATACTAAAGTAATGTTGTGGTGTTTTGCACCATCTATTTTAGTCGGATGCTATAGATTTGATGTCTTTTAAGACGGTGTCAAATTTACACAGACTAACTCAGTGTCAAATCTACACCGACTAACTAAAATAAATGTGTAAACTTATACTATGGAAGTGAGATGCATATAAAAAAATGATATGAAAAGATTATCGCAATATTGGCTGCCCTCAAATTGGTGATATCGACCTCTATATGTTTTAATAGGAAAAGGAAAATAATTAAAAACAGTGCATCTTGTATGCATTATTATTTATTTTCAAGATTTCTCTTATTTTTATGGATTTGCTTGATCCGTACCAGCTTCATAGCTTTAAATTTGATAATTAAAAGTGAAAGCATATTCTCAAGCCATTGTAAGTGTTTCCATTTTCCGGAACCAAAACAACATTATCTGACCGGATTTACAGTGTGCCTTTTAAATATCCAGCCAGCAACTAGTTCAACTTGATCTAAATGAGAACAATAAAATGCACAAGAATCTCGAAAGAAGAGCAATAAAACGAATAATAAAATGCAAGCACAATAAAATGAATAATAATCTCAAAAGACAAAAGATTTCATACTCCGGTGGGAGTGTATTATTCATTTATTCACTCGGATAAAACCCAATCTAGAAACAATTTTAATATCCCAAATTTTGTTGATGGAAACTTTTTACACAATGAGTAAAATCAATAAGAAAATTATCCAACTTACACTCTCTTTGCACTTAAAAAAAAATAATGTTTCAATTTTTCTGATGGAAACCTTTTACACAATGACTAAAATCAATAAGAAAATTATCCAACTTACACTCTCTTTGCACTAAAAAAAAATAATGTTTCAAGAAGATTGAACAAAGACTGTCAAATTTTTGGACGGGGAGATCAAAGTATAACAAAAACCAAACTCAATTTTCTTTCTTTTGAAAATAGTCATCCCATCCCAAATTTTGGGATATAATATCTAGAACGCAAGAACCAACTTCAAGGAAAATAAATTGACTCGCACTACCTAGGAATCTAAAATAAATAGCATCTTAAGATTGCATATGAACCATCATATTTTCCAAGGGAAAGATCTTCATGTTTAAAAACATAAAATATAACTTTTTTTATCAAAAAATAATTATTTAATAATGCTTTGATAGATCCTAAACTTTTAAATATAAAAATATAAATAACATCTCAATATTGCATATGAACTATCATATTTTCCAAGGGAAAGATCTTCATGTTTAAAAACATAAAATATAATGTTTTTTATCAAAAAATAATTATTTAGTAATATTTTGATAGAATAATTATTTGATAACACTTTGATAGATTCTAAAAGGAAAGATCTTCATGTTTAAAAACATAAAATATAACTTTTTTATCAAAGATTAATTATTTAATAACACTTTGATAGAATAATTATTTAATAACACTTTGACATATCCTAAAATTTGGGCCCCTACCTTTGGTGAGAATGGACTCAGAGACATCATCATGGGGCTCAAGAATACTATTGTCTAGGCCTTAGGCCATTCTCCACCACAATTTAGAATTCTTACCACTAAACTACAGCTACATGGCAATGGTGGCCGGAAAACTAAGTTACCAATATCAGATTTAAAAAATTAAAATCATGTAACTTTTTACAACATTTTGAAATTAAACCAAAAGAAGTAGGTAAGTGTTAAACTTCTATTATATCTCGGTGTAGAAAAACACTCCTCGCTTTGGTAACTCGCCCCTTGGCTGAGCTGAGTTATACAATCGATTCCTAAGTCCAACTTGAAAGTTTCTAAAACATATAAAAAATTAAAAAACTTGGAAAACAAAAATGTATTAAAAGGAAATTCAAACCTAAAACATCTCTAAAAAGTTTAAAAAAAACTAAATATCGATTTAAAAAAATGAAAAATTACAAATAACCCCCAAGACTAGACTTTCTATGTACGTTAACCCTAACCAAACTTTTTTTCATACATTTTCCCCCAAAATGTACTTTTCTAGCCACTACTTCTCCAAGTCAAAAAGTTTATTTTTTTAGACGAAAATGCCATTTTTGTTCCTAAGAAATCATTTTGGCCGGATTTTACGTGGACTGTTAGACCCGAGTAGCAATTTTGGACCCGGACCCCTTGTTGCAAATGTTGAAGCGCCTCTCTGATCGTTGGACTCCTTTTGTTCTATTGACTTGTACAAATCGCCCTAAGAATACGCTGGACCGCCTTAAGAATACGTTGGACCTCCTTTTCATGGGAAAGAGGAGAGATGTATGTGGATAAAAGTAAGGGAGGGTAGTTTAGATTTTTTTTTTTTTTTTTGGGTTGGGGGTATTTGCTAGAAAGTGTATTTTGGGGAAAATAATGAGACAAAAGTTTCCTTGGGGTTGTAATTTTTCCTTAAAAAACCCAAGTTTGGGATATTTTAAAAAATCCAAACAAAAGAAAATACAAATGTAACTATGGCAAAATATATTCACCAATCTTTGCTTAATACATCTAAATCATTTAAGAAAAAACTGTACAGCATGACTTTATTCTTTACTAATATACTTTATTTATTTATTTTTAAGTAACCCCAATTTTCACTTAACTTGCGGTATCTAAATCATGTAAGAAAAAACTGTACAGCAAGACTTTATTCTTTACTAATATTCTTTATTTATTTATTTTTAAGTAACCCCAATTTTCACTTAACTTGCGGTATCCGGCCAAGTACTCGTACACTAATATATCTCGTTAAAATACACAATACACATCTAAAAATTGCATTTTGCTTATTCACATCTTTTAAATTATTAATCTCTATAGAGGATCAAATCAAAACAACTTTTAAATTATCAATCCGTATAGAGGATCAAGTCAAAATAAACATATTCACATATTCACAAGCGCGAATACAGGGCAATATCGATGCATCTAAAACTTTCAAAACCTAGGATGAAAGAATTTAACTTTTGGTCAAACCAATCAACCGCGAAGTAATATTAAGTAATATTTGAGGAAAGAACCCAACTACAAAATACTTTAGTGTTTAAAAAATATATGAATCGAATCTTGAAAAAATCAGAAAGTGAAGAAGGGACTCATGACAATTATAATTCCTATATGTTTTAATCTTCTACTCTGCTTCATTGGATTGAGTTCAGTCGGGGTGCTTTTGTGGCCTCAACTACAAAATACTTTAGTGTTTAAAAAATATATGAATCGAATCTTGAAAAAATCAGAAAGTGAAGAAGGGACTCATGACAATTATAATTCCTATATGTTTTAATCTTCTACTCTGCTTCATTGGATTGAGTTCAGTCGGGGTGCTTTTGTGGCTGCTTCATTGGGTTGAGTTCATCCTGGGTGCTTTAGTCGATATCAATATCTAGTAAGAGTGGAAGTAGCAATTTGGATAAATGAAAACTGACGCAACATAGCCGTTTTCAGATGATAATATTATAACATTTTGGTTAAACAATTATTTTCCAATTTTCTATGAAAGGATTCACGCCAGGTCTCCTATGCCTATTTCCTCCCTCTTGTTGTTCTCGTCATAGAAGTCTCCCCTGTCTCTTTTTTCCCTCATGTGATATTTTGTCTGATCAGTCAAAACCTCGTCGGAGTAGTTTAGTGAGCAATGGGTTGTCAAAACCTTGCCTGAGTAGTTTGGTGCGCCAGAGGTGGAGTAGTTTAGTGAGCAATGGGTTATCAAAACCTTGCCAGAGTAGTTTGGTGAGCCAGAGGTTGGGTTTTGAGAGGAAACTCTTTCTCAAAATCAAATTAGGTGGTAAAGACGAAAAAATAGATATGCACTAATTTTTCGGTTGGGTTTTGAGCGGAAACTCCTTGTCAAAATCAAATTATCTAGTAGAGGAAACTCCTTGTCAAAATCAAATTATCTGGTTAAGACTGAAAAAGGATATGCACAAAGTTTATAAAAGTTGAGGGTTATTTTCCAATCGAGCATTAGGCGAAAATAAAGGTATATTTCTGATAATTTTTTTATAATTAATTTAAATTAAAGACCAATATACCCTAACAAAATTTAAAAAATTAGAGGTATTTTAGTCCATTTTTATTTAAAAAATAATTTTTTAGTCTCTTCTACAAATGTGAGACGGTGAAAAAGTTGAGTTCCCATAATTTGGACTTAATGTGATGCTTATAAAAGTACATAAAATTCAAATACAATATGCACTACCAAAAAGCAGAACTTGAACAACTTGGCGAAAAAAGGAAGTGAGACTTGAATGTAAAATATAAATTGTATGTGATTATGTTTTAATATTAATAATAAAATCAGAAATATACCATAAATATTAATCACAATGATAATGATATTTAAATATTTAGTATAATATAATAATCATAGAGTAATTTATTTATTAGAATAATTATAAGACATTGTATATAACAAGCATAATAATAATATACAATTAAAAGAAGCGTTATATAGTAATAAGCATAATATTTGTCTTTTAATAATATCACAGTATAATAGGTTATATATAGTATAATATAGGGAAATTTACATCGGTACCGGTTTTTTAAACCGTTATAACAAAAAGGCCCCAAAATAGGCCGTTATTGCTTGGAGAGACAGTTCCTCAAAAAAAAAAAATCTGTTTTTGACATATTTCCTCGGATCCGATGTTTCTAACATCAGACCACGTTTAGACCTAATTTTTTAAAGGTGTAAGGTGGTTCCATGTTTATTTAGACCTAATTTTTTTAAAATGTTTAAGGCGGTCTGATATTTCTAACATCCGACTGCATTTAAGGTTCATTTTTTTAAACTATAAGGCGGTCCGATATTTCTAACATCGGATTGCATTTGGACCGCATTTTCTTAAGGTTTCAGGCTGTCCGATATTTTTATTTAGACCTTATTTTTTTTAAGTTTAAGGCGATCCAAGGGAAAAGTTGGAAACAAAGTGAAAAATCAGGAGACAAGTACCTTCGCATAAATATAGTATATTTTTTAACCATTATGTAATAATGGTCATATAAAATGGTGGAGACATAATTTTCCCTATAATATAACACAATACAATGCAACAATTTAAAATAAATGTCAATTTATTGTGAAAAAGTTTATATAGAGCCGAGGCTCTAAACAATCAAATTAGAGTGCACCTCAAAATTTCACTAGAAGACGTTGTTTTGATGCCCAAATATCTTCAAATTGATCATCTCGACATCAAGATACATGGATATGAGAAAAAAATGGATTTCAAGATTTGGAAATAGAGCATCTTGTGTGCATTTTTTGACCATTAATTTTCAATACCTTCAAGTTTTCATAGATCTACTTTCAAGTTTTCATAGATCTACTTAGTCTACACTGTTTTTTAAGCTTTAAATTTTATGATTAGAGATGAAAATATATTTTAAGGCTATCACAAAGATTCTCAGCATTGAAACCATACATTTTTCGATGCTATTTGAAGGTAGGATCTATTTTGATTTTTTAGATCCTCGGCTCTATGCAAACCACACCCATTTATTTTTCGTATAGTAATAATATTTTATCTCTATATTTTTTGATGTTATAATTTGGTTATTTCTTAATATTTTTAAAATAAATCATTATGAATAATATAAGAGATTGAAAAGTGAATATGATTTATCGAATTGATTTATATATTCTATTAAATAAATATACATTTTTTAGGGATATGGTTTTGATGAGTCAGTTGAGGTATCGATTTGCATATGTTCCCTGTCAAAATTTTTCGGATTTTAGATCCAAATAACTTTATCGTCTAATTTAGAGTGATCAAGAATCGAAAAATAAATAAATAATCTAAAACAGATTTTTTTTTTTTGCACTGGGCCTTACTTATTTAGTTTTTGGCAGAGGCACAATTATTGCCATTATCCTGATGAAGGTGCTTTTATGCTTCAAGGTTTGTAACCGAGCATTCATACTTCAAGGTTTGTAACCCAACAGCTCCATCTTTTGATGTGATAAATATTTTTTCTATTTTTATTTCCTACTTCTTTTTTATAGATCATGATATTTATACATAATTATGGATATCATATATTGTATTTCTTTTAATATATCAAGTTTAATAATTAATTCATATAGTTTGTTTATCTTAGTAATGACAAACAAGGTAGCAAACATTAGTCACAATAATTGTTTAAACTCATTGCACTTTTTTAAGACATTAAATTAAAGCATTGAAAAAGAACTAAATATATAACTTATTTCTTGAATCATCAAAATAAAAATGTTAAATACTTACCCCTTCTTCAGTCTACTCCAATGTCTCAAAGCTTTAATATTTAAACTATATGACACATATTTAAAATACTTATATTTAAAATATATGACACATATTTAAAATACTTATATTTAAAATATATGACACATATTTAAAATACTATTGCATAATAATGTAGAGTTTTATACACAACAATTAAGACGAAATTCATGTTGATACTCAGGGGATAAGCAGGCTGAAGGTCATGTTAAAAGGGTTTTGTCACAAGATTCTCATTTCAAAGGGATTTTGCACACTTGTAAGCATCTAAGTTCGATATATATATATATATATATATATATATAAATAAGAGACTCACAAAATAGAACACATATATTATTGAAAGAGTTAAATTTATTATTTTCTAGGTAATTCACTTGTTACCAAACAATTATAGATGATGTAGGACATGTAACCTTTGAATAGAGGAATTTGGTATCATGTAGGGTATCTTTCTACTTTTGAACAAAAGCCATCTATCTTTTTAGGATAGAGAAAAATATTTTATTTATTAGATATTTTAAAATTGGAAAGAGAAAATCTATATACTTCGGGAGATTTTAGGAGAGAATTAAAATTGATGAGAAAAAGTATATTTTTATTTATAACTAATTAACAATAAATATATTACTCATAAATAGTTATTTAAATAAATATATAAAGTTCTAAGTTTGCACTTTTCATTACTTGAGTATTTGAATACATATGCAATGTGTGATACTCTAAGAAAAGGTAGATGTAAATGAGCATCCAATTTGACATCTAATGAGTAGGAATGATTGTGACCTTCATATACAAAAGATAAATGGTCTTTTTGTAGACAATCCCTAATTTTTATAACGCATATATTTGCTCCTCGGGTAGTATACTATTCATTTACACCCTTGAACAAAAGAATTATTCAGCACATTTCTTATATCAAACTTTAAGCTGCTGATTATTATTTTCAAAAGATTAAAAGCATAGATTTTGAGTTATCTAACACTTAGATCTCACACTCCAAGAATTTAGATTTTGAGGTCTCTAACATTTAAATCTCACCATCCAAAATTGGACGGTCTCTATTCAATCTTGACGCATTATTTTTCAAGTACATCGGGAATGTGATATATATATATATCACATTTTTAGACTTCCATTTTGAGTCTATTTTCTAATAAAATTTATTTGAGAGATAAATATCTATGGCAAAAGAGGAATAAAAATTTTAGATTGAAAAGAGGTCATCCTGAATTTTCTGTAATTTAATATGTCCTTTATTGAAGACATGAATAACTATATTTATCAAGCCTACTTAACATAGTGATATAAGGCCTGTGAAAATATATGTGTTACTATTATGTGTCTAATTTCAAGCAAAATTGGTTTGAAGAGAAACTTCATGATGCTAGAAAGAAAAGACAATTTTACTAAATAGTATTCATCCTGGAATTCTGTAGTATGATTTATTTTGTGATGTGAATGTCACTTATTTATTTCTCTAAAGGAAAGTATTATTTGGGATTCAAATACTGATGTTGTGACTTTATTTTGAGTCTAGTTTTCAACACTAAAAATTTTAAGAAGAAATTCTTTGAGAATTGAGATAAACAATTTTTTATTGAGAAGTGCTCAATCTGATTTTCTACTGAAAAAATTGCATTGTGACCTAAATGTCACTAAAACGAAGACTCACTATAGGGTATGATTTAGGAATGGAACTGAGCAATATTTTATATTTTTTAGTCTATTTCAATACTTAAAAGGATTCGGAGATAAAATTTTTATGAGTTGACAGATATCATATTGTTATCATGGGATGCTCATGTTCTATGTTGCAGTAAATTAAAAGATGTGGTGTGTTAAGGCATATCCTTGAATTCCCAATTACGGAGACCTTTAAGACTTATTTTAAAAGGCTTTATAGTGTGCCGTGAGTATGATTTAGTATAGTATAACTTCAGAGAGATGTAATGTAGAGTTAGCAAGATAAGAGACTCTATGTGAAGAGTATTCGATCTGAAAATAGGAGAAAGAAGAAATACAATACCTATAAAAGCATCTTGGTTTCTTCGAAATGAAGGGATATGTAGAGAGACTTGGTGGAAGTATAGAAACACTAAAGATCAGTAGGAGAATCGAAATTGTGATATTTGAAATAATGAGATGAAGAAGATATTTTTTTTATGGTGTAAGACAATCCAAGTGCCGAAGAGATTGACACTTTGTGACACGTTAAACGAATAACCAATATATTCTCCATCATTTGCGTGCACTTCCAAAATCACAAAAGCTTGTCAAACAAGTGAAAGCGATGAATCAAGAAAGCCTAGGTACCACGCTACATGGTTTTGAGGTATTAAATATATCCCATATTATATGGTAAGGTCATATAGGGAAAGATGATTCAATAACTTTGTTTAATGTACTTTGGTTATATTTTGGCTAATTGTTTTATGAATATGTATGGAGTGTATGGACATTAAGTGATAAGTGCTAACAAATTTACAAGTGCCGATTTAAAATTCTTGTGTTTTTGTGTCTCCTTGTGCTTGAGTATGAACTACTTAAGATAGCAATACACAAGGAAATGTGATTTGATCAAGGGCTTTGAGCCCTAAGGATGAAACATGAGAGATGAGTGTGACTTATTCAAATATGTGAGCACAAAGGGAGTGTTCTGATGGAACTTGGTCTTGGTGACCATCCTCTCACTAATGTTTATAATATGATTTGTTGCATGTGATGATGATCTCTTGATAAATTCTCCATAATTGCCAAAAATAAAGTATTTTGTCAAAGCTTCAATAGACATCATTTAGTCGTGCTTTATTTTGGATAAAATTATAAGATGGTATATATGATTTGTTTTTATGGCCATGAACTTGGCATGGTAGGGAATTAAAGGTGAATGCGGTAAAATGATTTATGATGGCTAAGTATGTATTTTATAATTAAATTAGATGATTTGAGAAAAACCCAAGTTTATGAATATGGTTTTGAGAAAACCACATAGTCTTGCAAAGTCCATTAAGATTTTATGAAAATCAGTTTAAACTGTCATACTATTATATAACTATTGCTTATGATTGCATATATATATATATATATATATCAAGTCAATTTTTTTTATTAAAAATAAAAACATTCTGTCTTTAAGGTATTTATAAAAGTGGGAGAAAAACTATCATGCTCGTTTTTTAAAAACATACCTATATGCCTTGACCCATGTTTCTAGTTATTTATAATCCTCGATTACCTAAGACTTTGAACCATAATGAATGTTGTAGGAATGCCATCTTGCTGGGCTTCCCTGACACATATTGTGTTGATTAGATAACTTAGTTTGAACGAATTTACTACCAAGATGTCTAGTGTGGTTGAACCTTTGTGGTTCATGAAGGTTTTTGCATATTGTGAAACCAACGGGTATTGAATTACATATTGCATGAGACTTGATATGCTACCTCATGATATATGCATAAGAATATTAAGAATGTATATGTTGTATGTGCAATAATTGAGTGGGAGCTGCTACAGTCCCACATTTATTTATTTTTTTAGCTGCTTGGATATTCAGATATACAAATGCAAGCTATCTCACAGATCCAGATGATGCGAAGTCTACATCTGGATATGTGTTCATGCTTGAAGGGCTGCAGTTTCTTGGAAATCAAAGAAACAAGATGTGACGAAACTGCCCACCATGAAGGCAAAGTACGTGGCGTGTTGTTTGGTGATCGAAGAGGCTGTATGAATTAATAAATTTCTTAATCGACTTGACTTTCACCTCGTGCTTTGTGAGGCAGTAAGAATTTTTCTGTGACAGCATGGTGACGATATGCGTGTCAAAGGAGATGGTCGCATCAAGTCTAGGTGACATTGACTCGTCTCTAAGGGAAGACCTGAAATCCACATATTGGGATTGCAATCCCTCGGCTCATCGGTCGGACTTTGGTGACCCGCTAATGAGCTCCTGCTTGGACTGTGGGTCATGGAAAATATTGGGTCGGTATGTTAAAGCAAGTGTTGTCTGTAGTCCACAGTTGAAGGTGGAGTGCCCCATGATTGTTCATTTCTAAACCATATGGATCTTTTTCCCATCAAATTAATTTATTTGTATTTGTTTTATGATGGAAATTATTTTAAAATTATTATTTGAATTTTTATGAACCTATGGATATTTTATTTATAATTTTTAGATTTATAAAATTAAAGATATTGATTTTATAATTGTTTAAATATTCAAATAATATTCTAAAATATTTTTATTAATTTTAAATATATAAAAATATCATGGGGGCTCATTATGCACATGGGCCCACCATATTTTTAGAAGGTAGGGCCCATGAGTGCCTCCCTTGGGTGGCACGCTCCACCCTTATTCTCTTTCTTATTTTTTGGTGATATGACATGTGGCCATATGGTTGGAACTTATTGACTAAATATTGACTTATCTTTAAAAGATTTTGTGGAAAGATTGAGTAGACTTGTGCTATTTTATGGTATGCAAAATATTTTGATTAGATTTAATTTATTTAATTTCTATTGATGAGAAAATGGTTTAGGAAAGGGATATAATAGTTCATGCATCTTCCATAATGTTGATGGCTCATCGATGGAATAAATGGCTCAGATCTCTCACCCCACATGTCATCATTGATCGACAGTCTATGTTCAATCTCACAAAAAAAGGCAATCCAAAGAAAACCCTAAGAAACCCTAATCTTATTCAAAGCTTATAAAAATAGATTGTCTCTACCAAAAAATCTCTACACCTTATCTTTCTATCTCTCTCTTAATAAAGTTTATCTCTCTCATGTTTGATCTCTCTCTCCCACATTGTGAAATGATCTAAGGGTTTAGGTTATAGAGTTATTCTCTACTATCTCTCAAATATAGATTTATGACTAAGGGTTTTAGGGTTTAGCAAAAAGAGAATCCATCTCTCTCAAACTAGGTTGCTAAGAGAATTCACATAGGGTTTGAGTTTGTGATCAAAGGGGTTCATGTTCCATTGGTGTGGCTTGGCCGAAATATGCTTTTCCGGTTCGAGATTGAAGCAAGACCGTTGATCTCGTGCCATCGGATGGTGGTGACTCGGTGTGGGGTGTAATAAGCCGGTTGAAGTAATCTCCGGCACTCTTCCTTTTGTTTATTGCAATCTTATCTTTTATTCTCAAGCATAGTGCATAGTTGTTTCAATGATATCAAGTTATTAAGATATTGGTTTTATTGTTATGTTGATTTTATTTTGAAATTTATCTTATTATAATAAAGACCACTTGTAAGTGCTCTTTTGCCAAAAGAAAGGGTGAAAAAAAAAAAAAAAAAAAAAAATGTATTCCTCGGTAAAAGATCATATAGGTCTTTGTTTCAGTGATTATTGGACTTGCCATCTATTACTTCTTATAAAATACTCTACTGATTAATGGCTAAAAACACTCTCTACTACGACGTCATTTGCCAAATGTATATTTTAATCCAACTTCCTCAATCCAATTAAAAAGGAAAGAAAGAAATTAGATGAAATTTTCCTTTCGAGATTGTATACCATAACCATTAGATATCAAATTTGATGTCTTAGGGGCAGTTTGGTTACCTCAAAATATATTACAGGGAAATAGATTAGAAAGATGACATTTACATTGTTTGCATACATTTATTAGTAAGGAAATGAAAATAGATTACACAATATTTCTCTAAATATCGTAAAATCTATTACACTCGGGGAGGGCTGGGATATCTTTTATGCTAAATCTTTTAGGAGAAATCTTTTAAGTGCGTGACGGGTAATCTACTGAGCGCCTCTAAAAAAATCATTTTCCATCTTTACTGGGTATGTCATCTACTCCCTCTCATGCTCCCCTTTTCCCTCTCAATCGGGTAAGCCTATTACTTCCCTCTATATGTCAAACTCCCATCTTCCAGATTCAAGGAGATTTCTAGATCATGGTATCAATTTCTCTCTTCCCATAATTTTGCTCGAATCCACTCTCTCATCTTCCTTGCTTCCTCAACCTTTCTCTCTTTATCAAGCATCACGTTCATGAAATAAAATGTTCTATTTTGCCATGCTGATATAGTAAGTACTCTTTATTCAGTCTCTCTTATCTGTACCTCTTCGAGCTTCCCTTCTCTGTCCTTCTACAAGCGAGCTGGGGTAAATTATAATGATTACTAAATCTTTTAAAAATAAAAACGAATGTGTTTTTGGAGATTAGGGTTTAGATCGAGAAAAAATAAATAAACTATGATTTATTTAAATTATAATGATTAATCTTTTGAAAAAAAAAAAGATTCCTTGGGATTAGGGTTTAGATAAAGATAAAGAAGTGGTAAATCACTTACACATTGGCTTCTTCCAATATCTCAATCTAATTTTTAAAAAACTTTACCATTTCACAATAAATTTTTTTTTAAAATACATCACCATGTAGTTTAAAATTAACTAAGGTTGTGACTAAAATAGTTGACTCGATGTTTATGACCAATATTAATTCATATTATTAAGTTATTATTCATTTAGACATGACAAGCATGGTATAGTCATGCTATTTATATATATGCATTTGAATATTAAATAGGAATATCTACAAAGAAACCATTTATCTTTTTTGAATGGAGGTCACAATCATTCTTAAATATTAGATGTCAAATTGGATGGCTTGAGATGAGTATTGAAGTGATTTTGTTTAAAAAAAAATTGTATTTATTCAATGACATTAGTACAAACCACCCATTTTGAAATTTAAAGGACAAGAATGATTGTGCATACAAAACATAAATGGTTTCTCTATAGACAATTTTATATTAAATCGCTATGTCTAGTAAGAGCACTGTAAGAGCAAATTTAATGTGCATGTAGACAATTCTATATTAAACCGTGTTAAGTAAGAGTAATGTATTTATCAGGTTGTATCTAAATACTACCCAAACAGTAACAATCCATTTGCATGTAATGTATTACGCAGTAACGTATTACACCAATAATATATTTCATAAACAATATATTTTCAGGTATCCAAGTGGCCCCTTAAGGTATTCAGAAATTTATTTTTGAACTTTGAGTTTAGTCAATGATACTCATTACAACCACCAAATTTGAAATCTAATAGACAAATTTAATTGTGATTTTCATGTGATTTACTTGTACCGACGTGAAAGCATTTCTCGATAAATACTTTCACGTGAAAAAATTCACTCATGTGCTTATTGTGAAAATATTTAAAAAAAAAGTATATAATGAGATAATTTATTTTTGACACAAGGTGATCACAACTAATTTTCACCATTGAATGTCAAATCAGGTGGCTGCATTCATTTTATTGACCAAGTTCAAAGTTCAAAAAAACAAACTTCAAACTTTGTGACACATCTAAGCTATCACATTTCATATCGGACCACTGTAAATAAGGGGCGACTTTCAATGTGACCCACCCACATAAAAAAAAATATGTGAATCTTACTTTCTCGCCGTCAGATCTAAAAAAACGGCTGGGATAACACATGTCTCGATGCCATCAAATTAAGTGTAAACTTAGTAATTGGCTCTTAACCCTTCCCTTTTTTTCGGGTATGCAGGTTTCGCACCATACACACTCTCTCTCTATCTCATTGTATCTCCTTTCGCACCATACACACTCTCTCTCTATCTCATTGTATCTCCTTTTGCACCATACACACTCTCTCTCTATCTCATTGTATCTCCTTACCCACAATAACCCGAACCCTTTGTCTTTACCCGCTATAACCCGAACCCTGTGTCCTTACCCGCAGTAACCCTAACCCTCTGTCAATAGCTTCTTGCTCTTCCAATAATGAAAGGAAGCTGCAGGAACCTAATCATTTGTCAAATGGAAGAAAGCCACAGGAACCCTACCCTCTGTCAAATGGAAGGAAGGAAGGAAGCCGCATGAACCCTAACCGTCTGTCAATTGCTTCAATGCAAGTCTCTCTCTCAATCGCTTCAATAAAGGAGGGTTAAGTTTGCAAATGAAGGGTATTGCTAATTATCACTAGTTTTGAGAGAGATGTGGTGGACTACTGCCACTTCAATAATGGAGGGTTATATTTGCAAATGGAAGGCATCTCTAGTTTTGAGAGAGATGGGTGGACTACTTGCCGCTTCAATAATAGAAAGTTAGGTTTGCAAATGGAGGGTATCGCTAGTTTTGATAGAGATGGGGTGGACTACCGCTTGCAGGTGGGAATAGTGCAAGCGAAGCTCCAGAGATATTGCTTCAATTTGGGTTGTGGTTCTTCTTGTTTTGTGAATATTGATTCCGTCAATATTTGCTTGAATTTGGGCTATAGTTTGTTCATCAAAAGACAAAATTTCAATTTGCATTATGGTTCCTTCATGTCCTGTCAATATTTGTTTCAATTTGGGCCGTGGTTTGTTCATCAAAAACAAAATAATATAATTGATTTGATTAATTAAAAAAAAAAATTTGGGTAATTGGTGCTTTTGGTTTGTTCATCAAAAACACAATAATATCAATCGATTTGATTAATGATGAAAGTTTTTTTGGGGTAATTGGTGCTTGTCGTTTGGGTTGTGGTTTGTTCATAAAAAACAAAACAATATCAATCAATTTGGTTAATTAATAAAGTTTTTTTTTTTGGGTAATCTGAATATTTTGATTTTAGTTAATGTTTATGTTCATAATGTTTTATGCTTTTTGGTCTTTTTGAAGGATAAAAAAATAAATGAACAAAAGTTCTATTGGTCTAGCATTCATTTTTTTTTTCCTGATACATTGAGTGGCTGAGGAAGTGATTTTATGTGGGTTTTAAAAGTAGTAGAGGTATGAACGTCTACTATTAGATTCTGTAATTTTTTCTGGTTTGATTTTTGTGGAAAAAGAATGGTCTCTCTCTCCCCCCCTTTGCCTTTGATTGTAAAGTTCGTCTCTCTCTCTAACATTGGTATCTCTTTTTTTTTCTCTCTGCCTTTGATAGTAATTTTGAGCTAAGCATTGAGTTCACCACTTTGGGTAAGGCAACTGATTTTTGGGTAAAGTATTGCAATTCTAATATTGCTTGGGGTTAATGCTAGTTCATCATCCTCCTTAAATTTGGACATCATAAATCGATAATATATTGGCATCTAATGGCTGAGAAGATTTTTTTTGAAATGTGTAAAAGCTACATTTCAAAGAAATCGAAATGAATCTTGCATCTTTAAAGTAAGGTGCTGTTTGCGTACGGTCTTATCCGTAGCTATAGAGGTAAGGCACATCTTCAAATTTTATCATGGTATATAATTTTGATGTAAAATGTTCTTAGAATTATCTCAAAATTTATTTTTATATCTAATTATAAAATTTTAAATTTCAAAAAATGGTTAAAATCAAGTAGATCTATTAACATATGAAAATCTTGAAAATGGACAGTGTATGTAGATAATATGATGTAAAATACATTGTTTCTAATTAAATCTTTTTGTTTTTCATGGTCATACATCTCGATGTTGAGATGATCAATCAAAGGATTTTTCAATATTAAAACTACCTTTTCCGATGGATTTTTGAGATGCATCCGTAGTTCTACATATAAGGTTGCAACCTTATATAAACTTTTTCCTTAAAGTAATAACCAATAGTAAGAGATTTATAACTTGGAATTCAAGGATTCCTTGAACATTGTTTATTTGTCCATGTTAAAATGAGAAGTTTTGCCAATTGGTGTGATCCGTGCGCATTACAGTATTCTTTTCCATATGTAAGTTGAGTTGTTGTATATGAAAGATCCAAATGGACTAGAAAGGAGAATAAAAATTGCACCTTCAACTTTTTGAGTCCATCATTAATCGACATTGATATACATCGTTAAAGCAAAGGCCGCATTAAAACAGTTTGGTTACTCGAATCTCTAAAATTTTACAAGATTGAGGGTGAGTTTGATTCCAACTTAAAAAGTACTTGCCACGATTAAAATGGCAGCAAAACCCAAAAAACACAAAAAAATAGAGTAGAAAGAGAGATTATTCTTGACACTAGCATAATAGCTCTTTTCAAGCGCCATGGAATTAATCTGCACCAAAAAAAAAAGAAGAGAGAGAGCAAGAGAGAGAAAGAAGAGCAAGAAAGAAACTAAAAAAACTCTACAAAGGGAGAGTCCTTTAAAAGTTATTTTTCTTTATTGTTTAAATGTTATGCATATTAAAACTAATATTTTTACATTAAAAAGTTAAAAAAAATAAAATACAAAGAATAAATGGTAAGAAAATAGATCTATGTTCATCCCTCTAATCCTTTCAAAACCTATAAAAAATATTAATTTTGTTCTCTAAAAATCAGTAGCATACGTAAACTTCAAAAAGCTTTAAAAGGGGAGCAAGAGAGAGAAGCACAAAAGCTTTACAATGAAGAGCAAGAAAGAAACTCAAAAACCTCTACAAAGGGAGAGTTTTTTTGGCTCGGCTTGTAAGAATTGTTTGTTTTCTTGCTTTTACTTTTCTTTAACATATTTGATTGGTCACCATCAGACTACATAAGTTTATTTCGTAAACACAATAGGCAGTAGGCACAAAACCTAATTAAGGTCTAACTACACCAGAAAGCAAAGCTTACGCTAAAAAGACAAGGCATTTACTAAGATAATAGATCCATGCTCATCCCTCTACTTCTTTCAAAACCCACAAAAATGTCCAAAGAAAACGAAAGGCAAGAACAACAAAATTTTTGTCTATTTGATTTTAATTCTCCAAAACTAAGAAAAAGAAAACATGAACAAAAGATCAAGGAAAACAAAAAATTTTAGGTACACATAAGGACCATAGTAATAACTCCAATTAACATAAAAAATATATAAGTTTCTTAGCTAAATCCATTGGTCTTATACCTTTTGACAAAAAAATATGCAGTGAGAATATACCTATGAGTAATGAGAAAGAAAGAGAGATAGTTGTTGCAGCTACTGCTCAGCTACTGCTCTCTTCTTTTCCTGTTCCTCTCGTTTTCGCTAGAGAGAGAAAGCGAGAAAATTGTTGCGGCTACTGCTCTCTCTCTTCCTCTTCCTCTTCCTCTCGTTTTTGCTAGAGAGAAAAAGCGAAATAGTTGTTGTTGCTACTGCTTTCCTCTCTTCCTCTTCCTCCCGTTTTTGCTCTCTTTCTATTTCTCTCATTTTTGCTAAAGAGAGAAATAGTTGTTGTTATTGTCTCCTCTCTTCCTCTCATTTTTATTAGAGAGAGCAAGGTAGTGGTTGTGTGGCTACTGCTTTCTCTTTCTCTTCCTCTCATTTTTGGTAGAGAGAAAAAGCGATAGAGAAAGTTGACTTTCCTATGCTGTTTGGTTTTGGTTTTTTTTTTTTTTTTAAAAAAAAAAATTTACCTTTTTGTTGTACTTCTTCATTATCTTAATAAATATTGCCTTTTGTCAAAAAAAGAAGAACAAGAAGAGAGGGTTAGGGTTTCCAACGGATGAAGAATGCAAGGATTAGAGTGAGATAATGAGATTAGAAAGAGAGTATGGCATAAAAGAGAGAGAGCAAAGATCCAAATGGACTAGAAAGGAGAATAAAAATTGCACCTTCAACATTTTGAGTCCATCATTAATCGACATTGATATACATCGTTAAAGCAAAGGCAGCATTAAAAGAGTTTGGTTACTCGAATCTCTAAAATTTCACGAGATTGAGGGTGAGTTTGATTCCAACTTAAAAAGTACTTGCCACGATTAAAATGGCAGCAAAACCCAAAAAATGCAAAAAAATAGAGTAGAAAGAGAGATTATTCTTGACACTAGCATAATAGCCCTTTTCAAGCGCCATGGAATTAATCTGCACAAAAAAAAAGAGAGAGAAAGAACAAGAGAGAGAAAGAAGAGCAAGAAAGAAACTAAAAAAACTCTACAAAGGGAGAGTCTTTTAAAAGTTATTTTTCTTTATTGTTTAAATGTTAGGTATATTAAAACTAATATTTTTACATTAAAAAGTTAAAAAAAAATAAAATACGAAGAATAAATGGTAAGAAAATAGATCTATGTTCGTCCCTCTAATCCTTTCAAAACCCATAAAAAATATTAATTTTGTTCTCTAAAAATCAGTAGCATACGTAAACTTCAAAAAGCTTTAAAAGGGGAGTAAGAGAGAGAAGCACAATAGCTTTACAATGAAGAGCAAGAAAGAAACTCAAAAACCTCTACAAAGGGAGAGTTTTTTTGGCTCAGCTTGTAAGAATTGTTTGTTTTCTTGCTTTTACTTTTCTTTAACATATCTGATTGGTCACCATCAGACTACATAAGTTTATTTCGTAAACACAATAGGCAGTAGGTGCAAAACCTAATTAAGGTCTAACTACACCAGAAAGCAAAGCTTACGCTAAAAAGACAAGGCATTTACTAGGATAATAGATCCATGCTCATCCCTCTACTTCTTTCAAAACCCACAAAAATGTCCAAAGAAAACGAAAGGCAAGCACAACAAAATTTTTGTCCATTTGATTTTTAATTCTCCAAAACTAAGAAAAAAAAAACATGAACAAAAGATCAAGGAAAACAAAAAATTTTAGGTACACATAAGGACCATAGTAATAACTCCAATTAACATAAAAAATATATAAGTTTCTTAGCTAAATCCATTGGTCTTATACCTTTTGACAAAAAAGTATGCAGTGAGAACATACCTATGAGTAATGAGAAAGAAAGAGAGATAGTTGTTGCAGCTACTGCTCTCTTCTTTTCCTGTTCCTCTCGTTTTCGCTAGAGAGAGAAAGCGAGATAATTGTTGCGGCTACTGCTCTTCTCTCTTCCTCTTCCTCTCGTTTTTACTATAGAGAGAAAGCGAAATAGTTGTTGTTGCTACTGCTCTCCTCTCTTCCTCTTCCTCTTCCTCTTCGTCTTCCTCTTCCTCTTCCTCCCGATTTTGCTCTCTTCCTATTTTTCTCATTTTTGCTAAAGAGAGAAATAGTTGTTGTTGTTGTTTCCTCTCTTCCTCTCATTTTTATTAGAGAGAGCAAGGTAGTGGTTGTGTGTTCCTCCCGTTTTTGCTCTCTTCCTATTTCTCTCATTTTTGCTAAAGAGAGCAATAGTTGTTGTTGTCTCCTCTCTTCCTCTCATTTTTATTAGAGAGAGCAAGGTAGTGGTTGTGTGGCTACTGCTTTCTCTTTTTCTTCCTCTCATCTTTGGTAGAGAGAGAAAGCGATAGAGAAAGTTAACTTTCCTATGCTGTTTGGTTTTGGTTTTTTTTTTATAAAAAATAAAATAAAATTTACCTTTTTTTTGTACTTCTTCATTATCTTAATGAATATTGCCTTTTGTCAAAAAAAAGAAGAACAAGAAGAGATGGTTAGGGTTTCCAACGGATGAGGAATAGAAGGATTAGAGAGAGATAATGAGATTAGAAAGAGAGTATGGCACAAAAGAGAGAGAGCATGGGGCGCGTGATAGGTGGGATAGGTAAGGAAAAGGAAACTTGAGAGAGATGGGATGGGTTAGGATTTCTAATGGATGAGGAATGCAAGGATTAGAGAGAGGTAATGAGATTAGAAAGAGAGTATGGCACAAAAGAGAGAGCATGGGAGGCGTGATAGGTGGGATGAGTAAGGGAATGGAAACTTGAGAGAACCAATTGCCAAGTTTGTTTCCAAAGTAGTGACATTTTGATTGGTGTTATCCTAGTCGTTCCTTTCGATCCGACGGTTGGAAAGTAATCGCACATATTTTTTCTATGTGGGTGAGGTCCCATATAAACATTCCCCCTGTAGAAAAGATAAATGGTCTCATTGTATAAAATCCCATATTTTTATACCAATTAGCTGCCTATTGATGTAAAAACATTCTCATACCTAACTACATGAGGGAATTCTAGAAATATTAAGAAAATATTTTCAAGCAAAACAAACATGTGTAGCAAGCCCAATATGGAGATAATTAGGTACCGAGGCAATATGACAAATACAAATTAAATGTGAAGCATGATCTCTACCACCTACCAATCCTAATTAGTCTTTTTAAGCAGTAATCAAGATTAGTCGACGTTGGAGGTCATGCCTCACATGTTATATGTATGTAAAGCATTTACATCAAGGTGCGGTTTGTATAGAGCCTAGGATTTAAACGTTCAAATTAGAGCCTACCTTCGAATTGTTGGGATTGATCGGTAAAAAATCAGCAAGAGTTTATAACATTCACAATTATTGTGTATTCATATTAATATAAACAAGTAATGGAAACTACACAATATCAAAGTAAAAACATGGAATAAAAAAAATTTCAGCAACATTCAATCCACAAAGCACAAAGATTTAATGTGGTTCGGTCACAAATCGTGACCTACATTCATGGGAGAATGACGCGAGACTTTACCTATTGATTTAAGAAGATTACAAGGTGAAATCGAGCTCAAAATATCAATTTCCAGTAGCCCTTTCTCACTTTAAATATAGTCCAAAACTAAGACACCAAGAACACCAAAAAATGGGTTCTCTTTAACAATTTATCTTACTAAAACATGGCACACAACAAACCCACAATAAAGTTCAAGTCTTTTGCTCACTTTGTCTCTCTAAAACGGTGCATACTAAGCCATCAAGAGACCCAATTGCAACTCAATCTCTCTATCTTTTTATCTCTCTAAACAAAAGGGTTTCAATCCCTTTAAAAGAGTAAAGTTCCTACAATACTACAACCAATGGATTAGATGCAATCCAATGGCCCAAAATAAAAGAGAGAAAAGTTAAATAAAACTCTCACATGTGTGATTTATTTTCACACATGTAATAATCTCCCACCTGAAGATAAATCACTTAGTCTTTGAAATAATCACCAATGCACCACTCTCCATCCACCCGATGTTTTGTCTCCTCCAATGTCGAAAGTCTTTTACACATCATATTCTTTTCAGTTGAGAAAACCTTTATCAACATATCAACACAGTTCTTCTTAGTATGAATATTGTCCTCTGGTAAATCTCTACGCTCATGGGCCAACCGAATAAAATGATATCTAACCTCTATATACTTTATCTTTGAGTGATAAGCTGCATTCTTAGCTAGATGAATAGCACTCTGGTTATCACAATGCACAACACATTTATCTTGTTTCACCCGAAACTGGCCAAGTAACCTTCTCAACCAAATCATTTCCTTCGCTGCCACAGTCAATGCCACATACTTAGCTTCTGTTGATAACAAGGCAACAATATTCTAACCTTGACATCTAGCTAACTGCACCACCACCAATATTGAAAATGTATCCAGTGGTAGACCTTCTCGTATTACAACATCCTGCATAATTTGCATCTACATAATCAACAACTTCCAATGATGAATTTTCAAAACACAAGCATACATCTCGTGTCCCCTTCAAATACCAAGGAATTCACTTAACTGATTGCCAATATTTCCAACCTGTATTAGATATAAATTTGGAAACAACTCCCATTGCATGGGCAATGTCAAGTGTAGTACAAACCATTGCATACATCTAACTACCCAGTATATAAGTATATGGAACATTCTTCATCTTACTTCTATATACCTCATTCATTGGAAAGTCACTTTTAGACAACTTGAAATGTACAGCTAGTGGCATAGAAACAGGTTTACAGTCAATCATATTGAAGTGCTCAAGAACTTTAGAAATATATTCAGATTGACTTAACCAAAGCTTACCTTGCTTTCTGTCTCTATGGATGTACATGCCCAAAATCTTATTGGCTGGTCCAAGATCCTTGGTGGCAAAATGCTTGGACATATCAAGCTTTAAACGCTTGATTTCACTCAGATCATTGCTAGCAACAAGCATATCATCAACATAAAGCAACAAAACAGTAAAAAAATCATATGTTGAACTCTTGAAGTACACACAATGATCAAAATCGCATCTAGAATAACCTTCACCCAACACAAAACTGTCAAATTTCTTATATTATTGCCTAATGCTTGTTTCAAACCATACAATCCCTTTTTCAACTTACAAACATAGTTAGGATTGGTTTTGTTCTTAAAACCTTCAGGTTGACACATATAAATTTATTCATCAAGATTACCATACAAGAAAGCAGTTTTAATATCAAGTTGTTCTAGCTCCTAATTCAAGTTAGCAACCAAAGATAAAACAACTCTAATAGATCTATACTTAATAACTTGAGAAATAATTTCATTAAAATCAACACCTAGTTTTTTTTCCATAACCTTTCACTACAAGTCTGATCTTATATCACATAAGACCATTTGTCTCCCACCAAACAGCATATACCCACATATTCTTTAATGCTTTCTTCTCATGTGAAAGTTCCACCAACTCCTACGTATCATTCTTATGCAAAGCATCAATCTCTTCCTCCATTGTCTTATGCCTCTTGTCAGTATTAGAGCAATAAATGGCCTCTTGAAAAGACTCAGGTTCACCACTATCAGTATACAAAGCATAATATAAGGAATGAGAATATCTTTGTGTGGGCTTGTAAGGGCGTGTGGATCTTCTCAATTCTGGCTCAAGTGTAATTGGTAGTCCTTCTTCATCTTGAACTAATTCAGTGTCATCCTCATAACTAGTATTACCTTCATCAAAACTGTTTTGAGCTTAAGCGTGACTCTCTTGTACTTGTCGAGGTAAAACAATGAGATTTAGTTCTTGTATATCCACAACAAGCCTTTCTTACTTTTGGCTCTTCCTGTTTCTTTGCAGCAAACATTACATTCTCATTAAAGAGAACATCCCGTCATATGATAGTCTTCTTTATAATAGGATCCAAAATCCTATAACCTTTATCATCGCCACCATACCCAAGAAAAGCACATCTTCTTGACTTGACATCCAGCTTAGCTCTACTTTCTCTGGGCACTTGAACATAAGCTTCACACCCAAATGTTCTCAAGTGTTCATATGACACACTTTTACCTTGCCATAGAATTTCAGGTATTTCACCATTCAAGGGTACATTGGGAGATCTGTTCATCAAATATATAGTACAGCTTCATCCCAAAATTACTTACCAAGACCAAATTGTGATAACATACTTCTTACTCTTTCAATGATGGTCATATTCATCCTCTCAATGACACCATTTTGTTGTGGTGTCCCAGGAACAATCCTTACTGTGCGAATGCTATTATCTTTACAAAAAGTATCAAAAGCATTCGAGCAACATTCATGACCATTATCAGTTTGCAAGCATTTTATAAATCTTTTTGTTTCTTTTTCAACCTTGACTTTAAAAACCTTGAAAACTTCAAAAACTTGATCCTTAGATACTAATGGATACAACCAACACTTTCTAGAATAATCATCTAAAAAGGTAACAAAATAAGACGCTCCACCAAGGGATTTAACATTAACAGGGTCACAAACATCGGAATAAATCAATTATAATGCTTTACGTTTTCTATGAGATTTATTTCTTTTAAAATTGACTCTATGTTGCCTACCCATGGCATAATAATCACAAAAATCAAGAAAGAAATGCTTAGAAATAGGAAAAAGATTTTGAATTTGCAATACCTTCATATCATGCTCACTGAGATGACCCAAACAGCAATGTCAAATCTGCATATCATCATGCTTACTAGCTACAACAACGAGCTTATCTATAACATCATTCATTTGAGATGTGTCATAAAGAGTGTAGAGACACCCATCTTTTTACCCTTTCAACAATGTCATACAATCTCTTGAAATCTTTCATGACCTATTTTCAAAAGTCACTATGAAACCAGAGTCATCTAACTGCCTGGCTGAAATGAGATTTTTCTTCAACTTAGAAACATGCCTCACATTTATCAATGTGTCTTCTTTCCACCTGATTGCTTGATAACAATATTTTCTATGCCCAAGATTTTGCAAGCTCGATCATCACCAAGATAAACCAAGCCACCATCTACATCAGTGTAAGATGAAAAATAAGACATTTCTGTGCAAACATGAAATGAAGCACCAGAGTCTAAAACCCAAGTATCTGCAATAGATAATGTTGTGCATGCAACACTAAAAGGGACCTCAGCTTCATCATCTGAAACTGTATTGTTTCGGCATGGCTATCCTTGCCATTAGCCATTTGCATAATCTTCAAAGCATAACAATCTTTCCTCGTGTGAGCAGGTTTCTTGCAATACTAGCAAGTAACTTTCTTGCCTTGTGACTTGGACCTGCCTTTGCTATGAGATTTGCCCCTATTAAATCTATGGGTTTGGTCTCTATATTGTGTTATTTATTTATCTTTTGTTGTCAATGCTTTATTTGATTCGACTAGTCTCTTCATTTAACAATGACGCTACCACATCTTTTAAATTACACTTGTTACCCATTGTATTAGTCACAGTGGTAACCAAGGTATCTCAACTAGCAGGTAAAGAACTCAGCAAAAGCAAACATAACACTTCTTCATCCAAATTCACTTTCAAAGACCTCAATTGTGTAGAAATTGAATTAAATTCACTCGCATGCGATCTAATTTCAAAAGAAATAATTTTTTCATCGCATGCATTTTATTTATCAAAAGATTGGTTTAAAGATTGCCAAAGCTCAACAGATGTTTTACATTGACAAACATCAAATAAAAATGATGGTGAAGTACATGGTCTAATAGCTGCCAAACATTTTCGATCAAGAACATCTCAATCCCAATCTTACAATCCAACATACATGGCCTGCTTACCTCAAAGTGGCCGATCCAATTCTTTTCTAATAAGATAATCTTCTATCATCATTTTCTATATTGACTAATTACTTTAAGTTAATTTTTCAAATTCCATTGCCCTTTCCATTTGCAAGAAAAAATACAGCAAATAACCACAATAGCAAAAAGACCCTTTCTTCACATACACAATGAAGAACAAACCCTAAGCTCTGATACCAGTTGTTGAGATCGCTTGGTGAAAAATCAGCAAGGATTTATAACATTCATTGCTATTGTGCGTTCATATTTAAACAAGCAATGGAAACTATACAATATCAAAGCAAAAATATTGGATAAAAAAAAATCCAACAACATTCAATCCACAAAGCACAAAGATTTAATGTGGTTCAGTCACAAATCATGACCTACATCCATGGGATAATGACATGAGACTTTACTTACTGATTTGGGAAGATTATAAAGAGAAATCAAGCTCAAAATATCAATTTCCAACAATCCTTTCTCACTCTAAATAGATTTCAAAACCAAGACTCCAAGAACACCAAAAAATAGGTTCTCTTTAATACTTTCTCTCACTAAAACAGGGCACAAAGCAACCCACAATAGAGTTCGAGCATTTTGCTCACTTTTTCTCTCTAAAACGGAACATACTAATTCCTAAAGAGAAAACGCAATTATAGCCCAATCTCTCTATCTTTTCTCTCTCTAAACAAAATCGTTTTAATCCCTTTAAAAGAGTAAAGTTCCTACAACACTATAACCATTAGATTAGATACAATACAATGACCCAAAATAAAAGAAAGAAAAGTTAAATAAAACTATCACATGTGTGATTCAACATATGTAACACAAATAGTGTCAAGAAATGTGGTTTCAATATTGGAAATCTTTGTGATAGCCTTAAAAAATAGTTTCATATTTATTTATAAAGTTTAAAGCTTCAAAAATATTGTAGATCGACAGATCTAAAAACACTTGAAAATCTTGAAAATTGACAATCCAAAAATGTGTTACAAAATACACTATTTTGAAAACTTGAAATCCATTTTTTTTTCACGCATATACATCTTGATGTCGAGATGATCAATTTGATGGTGTTTGGGCATCAAAATAACCTCTTCTAGTGAGCTTTTTGAGGTAGGCTCAAATTTGATTGTTTAGAGCGTTAGCTCTATATAAAAATTTTCCTTTACATAATCATATATAATGCTCGTTTAAGCCCCAACCCAAATTATGAGCCACCTTCAGAAGAACCCAATCTTTTTAGAAACTCATCATATTTATAATCAACAAATCCCTAACATGCTAACAGTTAAAAAAATGAAAAAAAGAGAAAAGAAGCAGCAACATGCTTTTTTCAAAGTATTTTGACTACATTTCTCTCTCATAACTTATATCAGAAAAAAAATAAAAAAATCAAAATTCTATTTTTTCAAAGTATTGAAGAAAGAGAGTCTTGATTTTTTAGACTTTTTTATGTTCTTCTTATATAATTTTTAATAAAGATACTTTTAAAAGGAAAAATTATAGATACTTCTTGGCCCTACTTTTTAGGCATGCTCCTCTTCATACTTTTTAAGCTGCACTACTAACTCCATTACTACTTATTTTTGCACTTAACCTCCAGTAAAAAAAAGTAGTTTTTTCTGGACAAAAGTACTTCCCTATAAGCCATGTTTCTCACTTCCCCTTCATTTTTCCAAAAGAAGCCAGTCTTTTAATGTGCTAGACCGGCTTTTGGACTCTATTGAAGCCAATCCGGCTGTATTTTAAACAATGAGGCTGCTCCGGCTTCTGGTCCTTGTTGAAGTTGATTTGAAACACATTGCACTAGACTGGCTTAATTTTTTTTTCCTGGAGAAAATTTTTTGTTATAAGGGTTATTTTCATCTTAAAAAACTAATTTGTTACTGGGGTTAGGTACAAAAATCATAGTATTGGGGTTAGCAGTATAGTTTAAGACCATATTTTAAGAGGCGCATGCCCGGAAAGTAGGGTCTAGAGGTATCTACAATTTTTCCTTTAAAATGTGAACAGACATGACAATCAAAACAAATATGGCAACTGGATATTGATCTGTCAGTGTCTAATTGTATGATATACCTATATAGAAACTGTATCCTATAGTTTTAGCAAGTATTGATTGTACATTCTCTATAAATCCACAATTGTATTGTAATCGTATTTCATTGATTGAATACAGAGAAAGATAGTTTCTCACATGTATCAGAGCCAGTTCTCTGCGATCTTGCTTGGGCCTTCTGTGATCCATGCTTGGGTCTTCTTTACAATCTGTGAAAACTCAGTTTTGTTTGGTCCTCTACGATCTGCTTGGATTTTTCTGATCTCTGATTGGGTTTTTTACGATACTTTTCTTGCCCTTTTTGTTTCTCTGATTTCTGATTTGATTTCTCTTGATCTCTATTTTTTCTTTCTCTCGTCGATTTTCTTACAGTCTCTCTAGATCTGTCTAAATTCTCTCAGATCTTCGATCTCTATTATATCAGGGATACCCGTCACCGTTCCTTATTCGTTTCCTCTTCTACCTCACTTGCGCTTTGGGCCTACACAAATTCCAATTTTGCAGGAAACCCAGGTTATCACAAATCTACCATATGATTATGCATTTTTCTTGGTGATTCTCTTATCTCTTGGAAAAACAAGAAACATAAATGAATTGCTCAATCAACTATGGAAGCTGAATACCGGGCTATGACACAAACTACTGCTAAAATTGTTTGGCTACATTGGCTGCTCGAAGACAAGGGTGTCACTATCTCAACTCCTACTCCACTTTATTATGACAACAAGAGTGCCATTTATATTTCTAAAAATTTGGAATTCCATGAGTACACGATACATATTGAAGTCGATTGCCACACGTCCGACAAGAATATGTCATTAGCACAATTTCCTTACCATATGTGTCCACCGTAGCACAACTCATCGATTTCTTCACTAAGTCTCATCCCCTGTAACTTTTCTCACAATTTGTTTCCAACCTCTCCATGATTCCTTTCAAATCATCTCGAGTTTGAGGAGAAGAGTGAACAGACATGACAACTACAACAAATATGACAACTGGATATTGAGATTTGTCAGTGTCTAATTGTATGCTATACCTATATAAAAACTGAATCCTATAGTTTTAGTAAGTATTGGTTGTACACTCTCTATAAATCCACAATTGTATTGTACTCTTATTGCATTGATTGAATAAAGAGAAAGATTGTTTCTCACATAAAAAACGTGCGAGAACTTTGACTAAAAAGATAAAATGGTAAAATTTCATATATCAGTTCTAAGAAATTTTGTTTTTTTTTAAAAAAACACAGTCTATAATTGGGACTAAAATGTAAATTTCCATAAAACCAATATTGCCTCATTGCTTTCAGTTTTGTTGCTTTTCAATTAATCCTTATACCGATCAATCTTCTAAATGAAGAGGAAGTCCTAAAATATATACGTAAAATATCCCTAGCTCCCCTTTCCTCTAGGGCGTGTTTGATAATAGAAGTTAGGGGAAGAAGATTGAACTACCCCATTACTGTACAAGTTTTGTGTTTGATGCACGAAACTTATACAATAAAGAAGTTCCACCCAGAACTTCTTTATTCCCTTGTACTTAAGAAAAAAAGTTCTATCTAAAATGATGGAACTTAAAATAGGAACTTGGTTCCTTGAACCCTATTTTGCCTCCCTCCTTATAATTATATTTATATTTGTATTATATTGTATTATATAATATGAATAAATATTAATAAAATAATTTATTATATTATATATAATATAAATATATAATAATACAATAAATATAAAATACACTATATTATATATTATAGTATGTTATAAATATCATATATTTATATTTAAATTATTATCATATATTTTTTTTATACTATTATAATATATATATATATAATATTTTAATAATATTTAAATAAACATGACTTTATATTTCAACATATTGTCAAACATATGTACTTAGAATTTCTTTAACATTCCAACAACTTATCAAACATATACATTAAAAACTTCCTTAAATAACTTCTTTTTTTCCAACAAGAAAAGAACTTCCAATTTCTAGGAGATTTTTACCTTCCTGTTATTAAACAGGCTTCTAAAGTCGACATACACTGGAAACATAATGGGTCGTTCGGGGCTTTAGGAGATGCAAATTCTTCTTTTGCATATCTAGGTTTTGATGGCCTAAAGTTGTTTTGATATATTTTTCGAGATCATATCCAGGAAATCCACGTCCTCCAAAAACAGTTCTTCCCATATTAAGAATGAAAACCATGATAAAAATTGTCATTATGCTAGACAAGGCTCCATCATTGCACCTTCTGTTGGACCTTGGGCTATCTTCTTTCTTAGGGTAGTTAACTTTTCCCTAGCACTACGTGCTTATGATGCAGCTTGCCTTCCTGAAAGAGTTTCTCACTCCATACTATTGATAAGGCCTACATTAGAATGCAAATAACTTTATGGAGAGCTGCTTATGCCATGATTTATGATATCAATCGAGAATAAAAAACATAAATTGCTCTATGGTAGATTCTAGTGTGTGATAAATACCATATAAATTCGAAACATGCCACTTTAGAGTCAATTTAGATGAAATAGATCAAGGGAGAATCCTCCAACCAATAACTTAAGATTATCATAATCAAACTATATAATGTCTCAAGCTTCAAAGAAATAGAACAACACTCCAAATGTGTGTGTATATATATATATATATATATATATATATATATATATATATATATATATATATATATATATATATATATATATATATATATATATATATATATATATGTGGGTGTGGTTTGTATAGAGCTTAGGCTCTAAACAATCAAATTAGAGCCTAATTTCAAATAGCGTCTTGAAATGTGGTTTCAATATTGAAAATCTTTGTGATAACTTTAAATTATATTTTTATATTTATTTATAAAGTTTAAAGCTTAAAAAATAGTGTAAATCGACATATCTATGAAAACTTGAAAATCTTAAAAATTGACGGTCCAAAAATGTGTTACAAAATACAGTATTTTCAAAACTTGCAATCCATTTTTTCTCATGTCCATGCATCTTGAAGTCAAGATGATCAATTTGAAGATATTTGGGCATCAAAACAACCACTTCTAGTGAAAGTTTTGAGGTAGGCTCAAATTTGATTGTTTAGAGCCTCGGCTCTATATAAACTTTTCCCTATATATAATTAAGAATGGAAGCCTTTTAAGTTTATAATTAAGAATGGAAACCTTTAACTTTTTCCTATATATATAAAAATTTGAGCCTACCTCAAAAATTTCACTAGAAGTTGATATAGAGCCCATGTTCTAAACAATCAAATTAGTACCCACCTCAAAAATTTCACTGGAAGAGGTTGTTTTGATACCCAAATATTGTCAAATTGATCATCTTGACATCAAGATGCATGGACAAGAGAAAAAATGGATTTCAAGTTTTGGAAATAGTGCATCTTGTAACGCATTTTTTTACTGTTAATTTTCAAAATTTTCAAGTTTTCATAGATCTACTCGATTTACACTATTTTTTAAGATTTGGATTTTATAATTAAAGATGAAAATATATTTGAAATAACACAAAGATTTCCAATATTTACACCACATTTTTCAACAATATTTGAAGGTATGCTTTACTTTGATTGCTTAGAGCCGGCCGTATACAAACCGAACCTTTTAAGAAAGGAAAAAGTTTACATATAATCGAGGCTCTAAACAATCAAATTTGAGCCTACATCAAAATTTCATTAGAAGAGGTTGTTTTGATGCCCAAATATCTTCAAGTCGATCATCTCGACATCAAGATGCATGAACATAGTCTTTTTTTTTCTTTAGGAATTTGTAGAACCATTTTTTTCTCTGCAAAATACCTACATGGTGGTGAGTAATCTGTATACAATATATAAATTAAGAAAAAAAAAAAAAAAAAAGTTCGAATTTGTTCCAATTTTGCTATGTATTTATTTGAAAATAAAATATTGGAGAGAAATTTTTAGGATTTTGTGAAAAAAATGTGTCCCTTGGTTTTGATTTCGCAGAGTGCGGGAGGAGAGAGGTAGCACTAATATTAGCTTCGGTTTGAAGCTTTTCAAAGCATTACAGTACTAAGAATGTCGTGAAGAATATATTTATGTATCACGATAATTAAAGTACCGTAATATTCTTTACGGTATTTAAATTACCGTAATATTTATTATGGTACTCGAAGTACCATAATGTATATATATTCAAAATGTATGATGATAGAAAGACTACCGTAAAAGGTATTTCCATCTAAAAAATCTCAAAAATTGGAAAAAAGGGTGTGGACGAGGTTTTAAGAAGTTTGGGGTTTTTTACGATTTTTTAAAAATTAAAGTATATTAGCGATAATTTCCTATAAAATTTTAAACTTAAAAAAATATTTAAAATTAAGTAGATCCATAAACATATAAATATCTGAAAAATGGACGGTTTGGATATTATGTATAAGATGCACTATTTCTTTGACTCAAAATCTTTTTTTTTTCATTATTCATACATCTTGATGTCGAGATGATCAACTAGAGGGTTTTTCAACATTAAAACAACGTTTTCCGATGAATTTTTGAGGTGCATGTTTAGTTCTACATTTTAAGGTTGCAACCTTATTTAAACTTTTTCCCTCTTAAAAATAAAGTGGTATTCGGATAAGTTTCTCTTAATAATTCGTTCATAGGTTCATTAAAGTAGAGGGGTATTCTCGGTCATTTTGCGCCCTAATATATCCTAGAAGCCGTTTCTCCCATGTCTATTTCTGGCTAAAAGTAGACGTTGCATATCAAACGGTCACAGTTTTCGACATTTCAAATTTCAAAAACCCCTGTTCCTGCATTCCATTTCCTACACCATTTCCGGATTAAAACCCTAGAGAGAGAAAGGGAGAGCTGAATGGCTTCCACTAAATAGAAAGAAGAGAGGGGAGAGATGAAGATTCCTGTTCTCACTGTGCTTAAGAATGGAACCATCCTTAAACACATCTATCTGCAAAATCCCGACCCTGAAGAACCTGAATCCAGCCCAGAATCATGTGAAATCGATGAATTTTCTGGCAAGAAAGAGAATGAGGAGGAGGTGCTAATGGTTGGAAGGCATCCTGATTGCCATGTTGTTCTGGACCATCCAAGCATCAGCAGATATCACCTTCGGATTCAGTTGCAGAACCGATGCCTGAAATTCATTGTCACTGATTTATCATCAGGTACTACTTTTTTTTTTTTTCTGGTTTTTGGGTTTCTCTTGTAGTTGCTACATTTAATTCATTGGTTGGTACCAGCGTTTAGAAGCCCTTCCCAAGACGAGTTGCTCAGCCGAATCAGAGTGGACTCTCCCGTAAAGGGCCAAAAAGCCCTAGAAAAATGAAAAAATAAAAAAATTCAAATATGATTAGAAAGTAAAAAATGGAATTTAAAAAATTGTTTGAGAGTTTTGGGCATTTACAGAAATCCAAAAAAAAAGAAAATATAAAAATAGGGATCATGGTAAAAAGCACTCAGCAATCTATGTCAAAAATAACCAAATCATATGCAATAAATCTATATGACATACCCATATTTTCTACAATTGTTTTGGATTTTTTTGAATTTTTTTATCTACCCTGAGTTGTACATACATTCTTTATGAAGTTTTTTTCAAGTATTTTTCTGGTTTTTGGGTCTTCCGTTGCTTTTGGCATTTCTTTTATGGGAATCTGATTTTCCTGGACATTTGGGGTTTTCGTGTCTTCTGGTGTGCGCAGTGCATGGAACTTGGGTTTCAGGGCAAAAGATTGTCTCACAAGTTGCAGTGGATCTTCAAGAGGGCGATACTTTAAGGCTTGGAGCTTCAACTAGGATCTATAAACTCAGATGGGTTGCAATGGATTCGGCATTTGATTTTGAAAACACCAATTTCTCAGCTGTTTCCCAAGAACAGGACATGTATCATCAGGTAGTTCAATGTGAATTTCCTTTTCTCCAGAAGTACCATATGAGGCATTTTCACGGCAAATCTTTGATTGTTCAGGAACAGGAGAACTATCAGTCACCATCAGTGAAGAAACCAGAGGATCCATGGGCTACAGATGAGCCATCTGCACCCCCATTGCCAGATTCTGCAAACTTTGAGTCTCTAGATGAAGCTTTTACTGCCATTGAAGTCCTTGCTGACAAAGAAAACCAAGGCCCACTGGGTAAAAGATCTCAAAAGAGGGAACCATCAAGTCTCTGGTCTAGAAGATACAAATCCACAAACTTCCTTAGTTTGAACACAGAGAATGTGATCAATGAGAGCTTTGGATCAGGATTGAATTCTAATTTCAATGGTGATTCAGAGGTTCTTAAAGAGAATTATTTTGCTGGGGCTACAAATAATGGAATGATGTATCCAGAATATCAGGGATCATCATTATCCAAAGCAATTTCGAAGCGTTTGAGTGAGGAAGGAGAAGAAATGTATGTTTCTGATAAAGAGAACATGACCCCAAGATCTTCAACAGGTAAGTTAAGGCCAAAGAAGAAATCCACCTCTGAAAACTCCTCGAGACTTAAACAAGGGAGGATTTCTCAGAAAAATATTGCAGAAAGGATCCCCTTTCAGTCTTTGCCTAAAGGCTCTGGTAGCAACATCAACCAGTCAGCTCCTCCTCTCTCTACTACTTCTAGGAACAGCAATGTTCTCGCTGAGAGAAAAGAGAGCTCATCTGCTGTAAGCCTCTCTCTCTCTCTCTCTCTCTCTCTCTGATAGGCCTTTTCATGTTCAGTGATTATACACTATGTCTGCTTTGTTTAGCTAATAGGTTAAAAAACTGTCGCAGAATCAAACTGTGGATCAACGTGATGAAAAGGCAGCAGGAGAGGTCAAGAAGAAATGGCACATGGTGGTGGACTCAAGTTCTCTTATTAATGATGAATCTCGGAGATCACTGAAACTCTTAGAGGGTCTCAAAGGAACCCATCTCATAATTCCGAGAATGGGTACTTTTCTAACCCATAATTCTATATTGCCATTAATTCCCCTTTAATTTTTTCGAATAACACTGTTTCAGTGAAGGCTGCTCAGCAAGCCATAGTCCTAGTATGCAACTTCTATGTATTTCTCTTGTCCTGTTATCAGCACTGCTACAATATTCTCAAAAAAAAAATTTGTCCTGCTATAATGCCCTCGTTTTCTGTTAAGGACGCTAATCCAACCAAAGAATGGTAGTAATCTAACTTAAGAATGAGTACTAATCTAACCCATTTCTGTGGATATATTCTTTCCTGTTATGGGTACTAATTTAATCCATGATTGTAACTATGTCAATATAAACCAATGCTATAATCTTTTCTACTCGAGATTGGTCTTACATTAATTCTAATTTAGCCATTGATAGTTGTGTCCTATCATTGTTTTTATACTCTGAATTTCTCTACTCCTATTGATGGGTTCTCCTTGTACTTTGTGTTCAGTTATAAGGGAGCTAGATTGTTTGAAACGTCGGGGAAATGGCCTCAGGTTTAGGAAGGAGAATGATGCTTCTTTGGCTCTGCAATGGATAGAGGAATGCATGGTAAAGATGAGATGGTGGATTCATGTGCAAAGCTCAGCAGAAAGCATGCCTGTAGCTGTAACACCACCAGCTTCTCCACGAACGAAGTTGAGTGATGGAAGCAACGAGACTGGTGATCCTCTGATACGAGGGAGCCTGATGGAAATAATTTCACCAACCGCTGAGGATCACATCCTCGAATGTGCCCTTCTCTTCAAAAAATTGGCTAGTGATGGACAACTCGTCCTCCTAACAACTGATGTGACTCTGAAAATCAAGGCCATGGCAGAGGTAATAATAGATGTCTCTCTTTCCTCCTCTTTCTATAGGTTCCATGTACGAAGTGTGGTACTTTTACACCATTACCTTTTTTATATGAACTGGGTTAAGGCACTGGTTTTTTGTTGTATTAGTGTTCAAATTTTGCCGATCATTACATGTACATATAGATACCATGCTTAGTTGGGTTAGATTAGGTTGGTTTAGCTTTTGAATTTTAGCATAATTCATAAATTTGAATCCTTTTTTTTTTTCATTTTCCCTATAGATGATTCCCTTGTTGTTATTGTTAGTAACTTAATCTGGGAGACAGCAAAGGAGTTTTGCAAGGATCTTTCCTTTTTATAGATAACACCGGGTTTAGGCCATTTTATTGTTCACTTTTTAGAAATCCTTGTGCTTATAGTTTTCATTTTCGCTCCTGAATTTGAAATTGTGTATAACTGGACTACAAATTGCAGTGGATTTTGCTACCAAGGCTCATTTTAGCATCTTGGTCTGTGAGTCTCTCTCTCAGTTTTTTTATTTTTTATTTTTTTTCTCTCATGTTTTTTCTTAGATAAAACTGCATCAAAAATGCGATTTTAGGCTATTTTAGAGTTCAAACATGCAAATTTTGGTTCACATAAGCCACCATAGTATGCTATTCTTAGGCTATTTTGGTTTCTGAATTAAAACAGTTATGTATAATTATAAATTGAAGGAGTGTTCTCTTTCATTCTGAAGCTCATTTTGGCCCCTCTGAATCTTGTTTTACAAAGACCACTATGCTAATAGGTTGTTCCACCTCCTTAATTTTGAGAATCATGTCCCGTTGACTATGAATCGAAGTGTGTTTTTTATTCTAGCGCCTGTTTTAGTGTCTGAAATTGACCATGTGTTTCTTGATTTTGTTCAGGGATTGATCTGTGAGACAGCAAAGGACTTCTGTGAAAGTCTGGTGAGCCCATATTCAGAGAGGTTCTTATGGGCAGAGAGCACTCCAAGAGGGCCAACCTGGGATAGTTTGGATGATATATGCATCAAGGAAAACATGAGGAAAGGGGAGGATGGATTGAAGAAGAAGGCTACAGAGGGTGCAAAGGGTCTCAAGCTCATATTGCTTCATAACTCGTCTCATTATGGACAGCACCTCAACCTTCTCAATTCAGTCAAGTCCTAATGCTCTCTCATACTGCTCCATAACTCTTCACATTATGGGCAGTATATTTCTCTCTCTCTCTCTCTCTCTCTCTCTCCAAATTCTCAAGGTTCTGGCCTGAGGAGCCAAACCCTTGTGTGAAATAAGTTCTGTCGTTGTTATTGTTTCTTATATTGAAGTGTTTTCTTTTGTGTTTTTTAGAATATGAGTAGACAGTGGTATTTTGCTTTTGCTTCTCTCGAACTGGACAAAAGCTTCGTGTCTTTTTTCATCTAAAGACTATTCATCGTCATTATCAAAACTTGTTCTCAACTAATTGGGCTCGGCTATACGAATCCTGATCCGCTATTTTGTTATATTAAGGGTCATACCTTCAATGAAATCATAAGTTCTTATATATTTTCTCACTACTTCCAACCGTGTCTTTCTGGGCTTACTCCTTGTCCTTTAAGGCCATTCCACTTGAACTAACTCACACCTCCTAACATATGTTGTAATGGGTTTGTGCCACACAAGGCTAGCCCACCAAAGTCTATTATCTCATCTTGTCACTTATTGATGCCACACTTAAATTTTCCGAATGTATTAATTTCAAATTCTATTCATTCTTGTCTTGTCACTAATCCATCTCAACATCATTATCTCCGCTACACTCTTACTATGGGTATATTATTTTTTGATTGCCCAACATTCTACCCCATAAAGTAAAGTTGTTATCAAAGCTTTGCTATAAAACTTACCTTTTAACTTCATTTCATCTAAAGACTAGTATATATGCTTGATGATAACCAAATTTATATATAGTGAAGGAATTTCAAATGAAAAGTGTATAAATAGAAAACAAAAAACGACTAAAATGGCAAAAAATAAATTCATCCTCATTTCTCAAAATCTTATATGTATGCGTGTGTGCATGTATATGTCGTGTGTAGACATAGATACATGCATATCCTACTTGGCAAACACACAAAAAGTACAAGCTTATCGACGCTGCACACATCATGGATACATGGAGAACATTACATCCATCCACCAATATGTCAGTGAGTTTCCAATTCTAGCATCGACATGTCCCACTTTGGTGTTCATCTTATGCAATTGCTTGCACTGAAAGATCAGGTGTCTATCCATGTCAATGTTTTTCTTTTCTCAAATCATTTCTCATTATATTCTAGGAAATGTTCCCATGCACCATGTACATAATAATTTTCTGCATGTGCAGCCCAGATTTTGGTGGGTCATAACCAATGTTCGCATAATCGAACCGGAACGGTTAACCGAACATGGCCCAAAAGCGATTTAACTGGCCTGACCGGTAAAACGGCCGATTCAACCACTCTAATCGGCAAGTCCCGTACGATAAAAAAAAGTGTTAAAAAAATAAAAAAGGTACATAAATAAAATCTATTAAAGTATGAAAAGCATATAAAGAATGTGATTAAAGCAAAACACACTCAAATGAATTTGAAAATTAATGAAAAAAATAAATTTTAATGAATCAATTGTGCCTAGGGGTATTTTTAAAATTTTCTGAAAAAGATGAGAAAATATAAAAACCAAAAAAAAATTTATTCATTACCATAATGTAAAGAATATTAAAATAATGTTAAAAAAATTGCCTTGACCAATTCTTTTCTTTAAAAGAAAATGAAGAAAAACTTAAGTTATATATAATATAACCCATTCTTTTTGTCAACTAAGTACTAAATGTTGTATTGGTTGGTTGATCTAATAATAAAGGACTTGTTTCAAGTTCGATTTTTGTGGATAGTAAATTTTTTGAGTCAATGACGACATAAATTCAATTATAAGAAAAAATGCACATTTTTTTAATCAATGATGAAATGAATTCGATTACATTGGGATTCAAACCATGATTTACAACGCAACTTAACTATCAAAGCTAACCAATAAAACATTCTAACATATGTGATATAAATTTAAATTATTATTGTATATAAAGTTTAAAATATCGGTTGATTACCAAAACCACCCAAATGAATTCGAAATCTTAAGAGAAAAAACACAAAAAGATTCAAACCATGATTCACGTGCAACTTAACTATCAAAGCTAACCAATAAAACATTCTAACATATGTGATATAAACTTGAAGTATTATTATATGTAAAGTTTAAAATATCGGCACCAAAACCACCTAAAACCGGAACCGGCCACTGGCCGGTTCCAATCTAACCGGGCGGTTACCGATTAGATCGGTCGGTTTTGCAAACACCTGTGATAACCTAGACAGATGATCCAATCATCTTAATCTCCATATCAGATTGTCCAATCATCTTAACCTCCAAATGGAGCCCATCGTTTAGAACAGTGAAATTGATTTCCAGCGAAAGGTAGGTGCCCAAATACCCCCAACTCGGAGTATATATATTTAATTTAATTAATCTGTAATTTATTCAATCTTTGTCTAAAGGAAAAAGTTTATATAAGGTGACTTTAGAAGTAAGGTGCAAACTCAAAAACTTAATAGAAAATAGTGTTTTGAAGGTGGAAAACCTTCCAATTGATTATCTCGACCTCGAGATGTATGATATATATAAAAACAAGAATTCCAAATCCTAAAAAATAGTTGATCTTTGTAAAAAGTTATGTAGACCGTCTAATTTTAAGAATTTCAATTTGCACTCTTTATAAAATTTCAAATTTCATTATTAAGGTTGAACATGGATTTTCAAGCTTCCATAAGATTTCGGACACCAAAACTATATCTTCCAAAAAATTTAGATGTGCGTCTTACTTGTAAAGTATAAGGTGGTCACCCTAAACAAGCCTCGCCCTTGTCTCAAGCATTTATAACCATGGTTTCAAAACTCAACCAAGTCCGAGACTTGGGCTTGTTACTTAGACTTGCCCCTAGTAGAGATGAGTTCTTGTGTCCAAACTCACATTAAAAAAAAAAAATTTCATTTAAAGATTATAAACATAAATTTTTTTTTTGTAAAATCTCACTCTCTCTCTCTCTCTCTCTATAGACTTTAAATATATATATATATATATATATATATATATATATATATAAGCAGTTTTTTTTTTTTTTTTGTAGTTTTTCTTGTTGTGTGCCAGTTATTTGTATTTTATTTTAGATTTTTCTAAAATGTTTCCAGCTATTAATCTTTTTCTTCTTCTTTTTCTAAATCCATATTTTATATATTTTTATTGTATTTGATTTTTAATATTTTTTACGGTTTATTTTTATTTTTTTGTACTATTTTTCAGTTTTAATAATTTTAACCCTCTTCTGGTTTGTCCACTGCTTGGGCGAGTATTGAGTATTCGCCCTAGTTACTAAACTAGAGCAGAGCCTGATTTCGGAGCTCAAGCTGCGTAGATGAACCTCGACAATAATTGATTTTAATTGGTTTGTTTAGACTTTTTATGTTTTTATGAAATTTACTATTTTCTGTTTTTATAATTTCTCAGTTTTAGTCATTTTCTTATAAATTTTGAGGAAAATATATGTAAGGAGTTTTCTACCTTTTTATGCTTTCGAATTTTTTTTTGCATCTTTTATGTTCTTTTTATGTTGCTTATCTTTATTTTCTTGTTATGGGTTCTTACCAAAGTTTTAGTATTTTCCTCAAATTTGGCCTACTTGAACTCCCTTGTGTCACTCAACTTGCCTTAGGGCGAGTCCCAAATTTGTGTCCTGTATATTCTTTAACAAATATGTACCTTCTTTGTTTAAATTCTATAACACCTAAGTCCCATGCTTAATGACTTGATCAAATAACACGCCATTAGCCATTACCAATATTAAAAACAAATTACATATTTTTTGGATCCAAATCGTCGTATGCAAAAACTCCATTGTCAAGCATGCACTTTTTTTCGGTAGATTAGTGGGGATTACAGGCCTTACCTGTTTTGTTTTAGAAAGAGTCAATTTTTGAAAGTGTCATGAGAATGAAGACCGCGATCATCAATTGGTGCTCAATAAGTACTACCACTACAATCCCAACCCCAATTTCTATAGCCGCAGCAGGGTGTATCAACCCTTAACCAGCATGATGCATCAACCCTTAACCGTTGGATGTGGTGCTTAACATGGATTGTGGCGCTATTTCATTCTATTCCGGCCAAAATTTTGGTGAGAGTAGCATCCCAAAACATATTCGAGTTATATGCAAATAACATGGGTCTTGTGAAATCACCACCGTCCATAAATAATATTGGACGATAGATGCCACCTTATATGGCACACTAGGATTTCTTATCCCTTAAAATGTAGTATTAGCAAGTCATAGAGTAAGAGAAAAACTATACACGGCCCTCTTGACACTAGTTTATACGTATGCCCACTTCTAATATTTTGTAAATCACACCCTAAATCTAAAGGAAAAAGTTTATATAAAGATGCAACTTTATAATGTAGAACTACTGATGCACTTCAAAAATCCATCGAAAAAGGTAGTTTTAATGTTGAAAAACCCTTTGATTGATCATCTTGACATCGAGATGTATGAACATGAAAAATAAAAAGATTTTAAGTCTCAGAAATAGTACATTTTACAACATATTATCTACACCGTCCATTTTCAAGATTTTCATATATTTATAGATATACTCGATTTTAACTATTGTTGAAATTTTAAATTTTATAATTAGATATAAAAATAGATTTTGAGATAATCCTAAGAACATTTTACATCAAATTTACTTGATTTTAACCATTTTTTAAAATTAAAATTTTATAATTAGATATAAAACTAGATTTTGAGATAATACCTAATAATACTTTACATCAAATTTATATACCATGATCAAATTTGAAGGTGAACTTTACCTCCAACTGCACGCTAATCTAAAACTATGTATTCTTGCAACCATCTCAAAGTTAAAAAGTAAAGTATTTCATGACAAAAATACTCTCATTTCAACGCACACTTCTCTTTCTTATTATGCTCTTAGTTTATCTCTCTAAGCAGGTCTAACACATTGTCAGACCGACAAAATTTAAACATAGAAATTAGTCTAGCACATTCTGTGTTGGATCAACATAATTTCAATAAAAATCGGTCTAGCATATTTTTGTGTTGGACTTGTACAATTTTAATATCAGAAGCTGATCCAACATATTTTGTGTCCATCTAGTATATTTTTTTAGGAGCTAACCGACATATTTTGAAGATTAGAAGTCCATCCAATAAGGGATGGGGTTGGATCATGGTGGTAGCATCTTCAGACTCAGTTACCACATCGTGGTATCTATTCGTACCGCTGACACCTCCAATTAACACTTTCAAAATATAATTCCCTAATCTATTAACCAAAAAAAAATCCATCCGATACAATTTTTGAATGGAAAATAAATAATGGCAGTGTTAAGAGCTTGGTGTTTTAAGTGCGTGTTTGATAACAGAAAGTTGCTTTTTGGAAGTTAGAACTTACATATTACTGTTCGTCTATAAAAAAAAAGAAGGAAAATATGATATTATTATCTATTTTTAATTTTTATATATCTTCAGATCCAAAAATTGAAAATATTACTTGTAAGCAAAATGATTCCATCTTTTCTATCTTCCAGCCCCTTAAACTCTTTTGATCATGTATTATTGACCTCAATAACTAATGAAATGACTCTATATCTCTCTCTCACGGCATCATCTCTCTCTTTCTCAAAACTTCCTCTCTCTCTAAAACCCAAACTCTATTTTTCTCTCATATCATGGTCTCTTTCTCTCAAAATTCCATATCTCTCCGTAAAACTCAAATTCCATCTTTTTATCTCTCTAAAATTCCATCTTATCTAAGACCCAAACTCCATCTCTTTTTCACACATAAAAAGGTGTGCTCGTATTCGAGCTCAAGCTAAACCCTTTGACCGGTAAACTCACCAAGAAGTAAAAAAAAAGATAGAGTTTTAGAGAGAGATAGAGTTTGAACATGATGCCATTTTATGTTTGTTTGGATAAAAAATCTATCAGATAAAACAAGAATAAAGATATGTTTTTTTTACGGTAATATTTTCAATTTTTAGGTCTTACATTATATGAAAGTTAACAATAGAGAAATATTTACCTAACAAACACACAATAAACTAAATAAAGATATTACTCGTCACGGTTCGTGTCCCAAGCGTTTAAAAAAGTTCCGACTAAAAGGTGTCAAAACTTCCCCCGATAAAATTGTGCCCTAGGTTTACTCAGCGTCCCTTTGCAATTAGCCGCTCAGCAAAACAGCAGCTACACTGTGAAAGTTTTCTCTCGCTCTCTCTTCCCAGTAAAGGCAACCTCTCGCCCAATTCTATTCGCGGCCTTGCAACCTCAACAAGTACATCCAATCAGTGAGTTCTTTGTTGATTTTGCATTTTTTTCTTCTTTTTTCTTGCTAATTTTGGACTTCTCTATTAGCAACATTGTTCTCATTTTTTGGAGGAAGCCCTACAAAACCATTTATAGGGTTAAATCTACTTATTTTGTATAATTTCCTATGTTGAATGTAGTATTATATTGGTTTAATAGTTTCCTATGTTGTAAATCGAGTTCTAAGGCAATGTAAAAGCTTTATTTCGTGATTTTTCTATGTTGTAAATCTAGATTCAGGGTTAACTGATTGTTTTGAGTGCTTGACATCAAGTTCCCCGACAATCTATCCGTATTAGAGTGCTTGTTGGTTGTCTGCATGATAAGAATATGGATGCACAATCATTTGATATTTTGGACTCTTCTTGGAATCAGTATGCTTCATTCCAGACTGCTGTAATTTTGATTAGCTTGATTCACTGTGAGATTGCTACATTAGTATCACCCTAGTTAATGCAAACCTTAAAATTTGTTTTATTGTTTTTATTATGGAAACAATCCCAAAAAAAATTGAAAAAATTGAATTAGAGCTCGAAGAATTCTCAACCCTCAAACTCAATTCTGGAAAAATGCAAAAGATTTAAATCTTGTGGAGCTCCAAATCGAATATTATTTAGAGGAGCCAATCCAAAAATCGTTTATTTGAAAAAGAGGATTAGAAAAAAAAAGACATACTTGGTTCAGATTTCAGATTAGCTTGGGTAATCTGTCAAAAAAGTAGTTTTGATTAGCTTGGGTAATTCATATTTTCCTGTATCTCTCTCCTCTACCTCTTCTCCTACTTGCTTGGTTCAAATCTCCACAAAAAACCGTATTCTCTTCTCCTAAACTCATTCTCCAATTCAACTACATATTATTTTGGTAATGGGGTAAGGTTGGATCTCCTTACTCTTCACCAATCTGGACCCTTTATGGACTTTGAACACCACCACTCTGATCCTTCACTCCCAAACCTATCAGACTATGAGACCACCATCCCCAAGCACATGGACAATTGTCCATGCCATGATACCAAGAGAGAGAGAAGAAATTTGACACCCATATGCTATTTTTCAGAGACTATTCACATCAAATGAGTATTATTGGTTTTAGTTTTCTAGGACTTCTGTCAAGAAACTTTAGTTTTGGACTGGTCATAGTCAAATTTGGTAATTGGAAGGTGGTTTCGGGTTCATAATGAATGAGGATTTGGTTTCAGTGCTCTTATTGAACACTGATTTCTGAAGTGATGAACTTTACTTTCATGGCTAATTAAAATGTTGTTTGTCGTTTTTTCTATATTTCTGTTTAACTAATGCATGTCACATCCTTATTTGAGAAATTACTCGGATGTCGTTTGGATGACAATTCAATTTATCCATTAACCTTTTCAATGCCCTTTAGAGAATTATTGCTGAGTTATTGAGAAGGTTTTCTTCATTATGCTGCAAATTGTGGCAATACTCTATCATGAATATTAGCATCCTATCTGTTATTTACTGTAAGGATCTTCAGCTGTATTTGGTTTGAAAGAAACAATAAGATTGGCTGCAATGATTATGATGGCATCACATAGTTAGCATGATTTAGTCATTGAGGGGAAGGTGAAGTTATCAGGTGAGATGTTTTCATGCAATATGTAGGTGTCGAGAGAGAGAGCATTAGCTGGGGATGGACTTGATGACAATATTCTGATTATGACATTCATATGGGATGACTCATAATGGAAGACATTGCTTTAACCGCAGATGAGACCTTGGGTCTCTTCTTATATGAGATATTTTTCCTTCTTCTGATACTTATCTATAGCTATGCTCTCTAGTCTATTCATTGCCCATGTAGCTCCATACTGATTGTGTCTACCTGCCATATTCTATGCACCTTTTGCTTGGGATTTTATGAATGTGAATGTGAATTTGAATTATAGACAACTTGAACTTAGAGAAACCTATACTTGAAGAATAGGTCCTTACTAATTATCTTGCTTTCTTTTATAGGATTTGATTAGATTTCTGATATTATGCTCTCTTTTGTTATGCTTTATTTATGGTTCAAGAGTACAAGGTGCTTATTTTTCTGGTTGAGCATGTACACTTCCAACATTGTCTTTTTTTGCATCCTTGGGAACCTTTTGTGTGCTAAATGCTAAACAGTTCAGCATGTTGAATTGTGGTCAATGCATTCTTATTTTGATCTTTTATATTGAATTCTATGATGGTTTTACTTTGTACAGTTTTGGCATATTCAACGCATTGAATTTCCTTAAGCTCTATATGACAATTTTTTGCGTTGTTTCTCTCTAAAGTGTGTAGACGATATAGATCTGCATTCTCGTTGTTGTAGAACTTGGTTACTGGATTGTACTTTGAGCTTCCAATGATTACTAAAATTCATTGTGGTACTTTGTTCTGGCTTTCTCTGCATTTTCTCTATTTATGTTTGAGCTATAATGCTTTGTACTTTTGATTATTTATTTATTCTTAATATTTAGTGCCTTCTAGTTTAAAGAAATCAACCTAACGAGGCTTTATTATAACTGCTAAAGATTATCATAACAATATGAGCCAGTGGAACCCTGTAGAGGACGCCCAAGAACTTCTTTAACTTCCTAGGAAGTTAAAACCAGGAACTTCTTTAACTTCCCAGGAGGTTATCAAACGCAGAGACCATGAACTTCTTACAGTAACTTATATCTTCCCAGCAAGGAGGAACTTCCAATTTACAGTTCATGAACTTGCTTCCAGTTATCAAATAGGCCCTAAGGGCGTGTTTGATAACAAGAAGTTGCTTCCCAGAAGTTAGAACTTACCTATTACTGTTCATCTTATGTGTTTGATAGAAAACAGTAAGATAAGTAAAAGAACTTCCACTTACTGTTCATGTTCCCAACTTTGTATGTAAAAAAAGTTCCGTCAAAAAGGTCAGAACTTCAAAATGGAAGTTTATATCTAAACTTCCCCCCGATAAAAAAAAGTGTGCCCTAAAAACTTCTCTTTGCACCGCCGCAAAGCCAGACCCCTCTCTTTGCACTCAGCTGTTCAGCCAGACCCCTCTCTTCGCACTCAATCGCTCAGCCTGAGCCATCTCTTCATTGTCCAAGAAGGCGGAGGAGCAAGCAAAGAGCTCTGATCCTGTGTTCATCTTTCTTGAGGTATGCTATTGAGCTCTGATTTTGTGGGTATTCATAAATAACGCCCGGTTCTTGTTGGATGTTGGTATATTGATCTTTCCTGATGATTTGGAGGGTTCACATCAATAACATGAGATCAAAATTTCGTCTGTATTAACTGTTGATGTTGGGGTTCTCACGAAAAATCGCTGTGGTGTAAAATTTTGGCTGAGTATTTGCTTTTTGTGTGTCAATTGCGGGTATTGTTTGAGATTTTGGTTGTTGGAGAGTAGAGGGAGTCTGATTACTTTGAAAGGTCAGGAAATTAGTACTCTCTCTCTCTCTCTCTCTCTGAGATAGTTGGGCTGTAGGTTCCTTCCTAGATGTGGATTCCCCATATACGCTTTTTTCTTGTGATGGAGACTCTGATGTTCTTGTTTGAAGGAGAAGTTGCACGGATTATTCGAGTCCTGTAATTTGAAATAAGATTGTCTTCTAGTGTCAGTCATGCTCCTAAACTGATGTATCTAAAGACTTCTGGAAGAATATCATCAGTCTATCGTAGTGATGTATTTTCATCATGACTGATATTTAATTTGACTGCCAAAAACTTAATAATTGATGTTCGGGCATCCCATTTTTTTCATAGTTTGTTACACACTAGAAACTGTTAGAAAAGCACCATCTTCTATGGTTTTGTAATGCACTGGTCTCCACTGATGGTTCAAGAATCTATGCATATTCAGATTGCATTATTAGTTGCTAAGTTGCTAGTGCTATGATGCATACATCCTACATATGCAGCATTACTTTGGAGTTGCCTTACCTAAAATTTATGTTGCTTTAATAGCTTACAAAAATTTCACGAAAATATGTATTTAATTGTTCCATTTGTAATTCAAAATCTTTATATGTTTTCTCACAATCACTAGCTATTTAGAATTCAAGGTTCCTACATGTTGAATTCTTGGCATCAATTGTGGCTACTTTTGTGGCCTCTATTTGTTAGATTGATGCTAGATTTTTGTTCTCATCGCATAAATGCTTGCACCAATTTTTCTGCATATTCAGTTTAATGTTGCTTTAACTTGAATTCATATGGGATGGCTCATAATGGAAGACATTGCTTTAACTGCAGATGAGACCTTGGGTCTCTTCTTATATGAGATATTTCCTTCTTCTGATACTTAACTATTTCTATGCTCTCTAGTCTATTCATTGCCCATTTAGCTCCTTACTGATTATGTATACCTGCCATATTCTATGCTCCTTTTGCTTGGGTTCTTATGAATGTGAATTTGAATTATATACAACTTGAACTTAGAGAAACCTATGCTTGAAGAATTGGCCCTTACTAATTATCTTACTTTCTTTTATAGGATTTGATTAGATTTATGTTATTATGCTCTCTTTCGTTATGCTTTACTTATGTTTCAATAGTACAGGTTGTTAGAACTTACTTAATATTCCAGGAGGTTATCAAACACAGAAACCAGGAACTTCTTTAACTTTCCAGGAGGTTATCAAACACAGAAACCACGAACTTCTATCAACTTCCAATTTACAGCTCATGAACTTACTTCTAGTTATCAAACAGGCCCTAAGTGTTGGGGGTTAGTCAGGCGGAAGGGCGGCGGACGTGCCTGTAAATTGTGAACTTGGGGGTAATCTCTAATTTTCCTAGAACAAGAGCACAACTTTTGAAAACCCCGGACCTCGAAACCTTACTGCAACTCACCTATGGCCCGTCCCCCAAAGGTTAGCGTTTCTCTCTCTCTCCCTTCTTAGTGTCCTCTTTCCATGGGCGACTCTCTTTCTTTCTCTGTCTAAAGAGACCGTCCTCTATCTCTCCCCCTCTCTCTCCCTTATTTTTTCTCTCCAAGGATGATTCTCTCTCTCTTTTAAGAGGCCTTCCTCTCTCTCTATCTCTCTTGTGTTTCTATTGCAATACACTGTACTTCTATGGGCGACTCTGTTTCTCTCTCTGTCTAAAGAGACTGTCCTCTCTCTCCCGTAGTTTTTCTCTCCAAGGACGACTCTCTCTTTCAAGAGGCCTTCCTCTCTCTCTATCTCCCTTGTGTTTCTATTGCAATACAATGTACTGAGATATTTATTGATTTATTGATAATATGTCTGTGAAAAGGAGAGGAAGAAGAAGCGGAAGGTGCAAAGCAAGTCCACTGCAAAAGTGAAGCCTCGGAATGTGGATCATGTCACTGGTGATAATATCCCAAAGAGCTTCATTTTTTCAAGGGGCAAACTTCCATCTTCACTAAGAGGCTTGCAAATGGATCTTCGAAAGCTTATGCTTCCTCACACTGCTCTCAAATTGAGGGTAACTCTCTCATATGGTCACCTTTACTTAGTTTTTTTTGATCTCTTGTGGCTTTAATTTCAGATATTACAATTTTTTTAGTCTTATAAATATACTAACTTCAGTTGCTTATTGTATGTTGCAAATGGATGTGTAATTAAAGCATAGCTGAATTGCTCTGTGAATTTTTGAAAAGCTTGGATGGACTTGAAGGTTGTGTATTTTCCCTCTGGAAATGTTTTTCATTCTAGAAGGAAAGATAAAGAAAAGGTTGTCTCTTTCTCCTGTTGAGAAATTGTTTCTTTTCGAAGAAAACACAAAAATAAAAAAAGAAAAGAGAAAAGCAAAATCCTCAAAAAACACAGGGATTTTGGGCAACAATTCCTTAGAATGTTGGACGTTTTGTATGTCCTTGTGAGATCCCATTGACACCTTGTAAACATTTTGATATGGTTTGGGGTTGAATTCAACTTGTGGTGGCATAAAACGACTCTTGTGCTATAAAAGAAGATAATATGTGTAAATGAGTTTCATCATCATCATCATCATCATCATCGTTTCTTCAAAAAAATCATCATCATCATAGCCTTTTCCGAACTATTTGGGGTCGGCTATATGAATCCTGGTCCGCCACTTTACTTTATCAAGGGCCATACACTCAGTGAGGCCATAAGTCCCCGTATCTTTTTTCACTACTTCCAGTTATATCCTTTTGGGCCTACTCTTGGCCCTTTGTGAGCCTTCCACCTGGGCTAACTCACACCTCCACCTACATTTACTTTCTATTAACTTATCGTCTATTGGAGCCACACTTAAATTTTCCTGAATCTATTCATTTCAATTTCTATCCCTTCTTGTGTTGGCACTCATCGATCTCGACATCTTCAATTCAGCTACACTCATGTTATGGGTATGTTGTTTCTTGACCGCCTAACATTTCAAATTCTATCCCTTTTTGTCTTGCCACTCATCCATCTTGACATCCTCAACTAAGCTACACTCATGCTATGGGTATGTTGTTTCTTGACCCCCCAACATTTCGTCCATAAAGCAAAGCTGGTCTCACAACTATCCTATAGAACTTGCCGTTCAACTTCATAGGTATGTGGCGATCACATAAATGTCCAGTTGCACATCTCCACTTTGCCCACCATGTTCTAATTCTATGTGTGACATCTTCCTCAATCTCTCAATTTTTCTAAATTATCGTCCCAAGACATCGAAAGTGCGTTTTTTTGTTATTTCTTGGTCATCAATCTTCACTAATTCCTCATATATACTCTTGTTATTACTAAACTTGCCTTCCATGTACTCTGTCTTAGTCAGGTTAATTTAAAACCTTTAAATTCTAGAGTATCCCTCCAAAGTCCTAACTTTGTGTTGACGCCGCGTCGGGTCTCATCGATCAAAACTATGTCGTCCTCGAATAACATAAACCACGATACTTCATCTTGTGAGTGCCTCGTTAAATCGTCCATAACTAAGACAAATAGGCATGGGCTCAATTCTGACTATTGATGTGGACCTATTATCACTGAAAACTCACTCATCTCTCCAGTAGTTGTTCGCACACTAGTTAGCGCTCCCTCGTACATATCTCTCACCAAGTCGATGTCGTATCTAGAGACTCTTTTCTTTTCAAACATCCACCAAATTAAATATTGAGGTACTCTATCATAAGCTTTCTCTAAATCAATAAAGACCATGTGGAGGTTCTTTTCCTTTGCCTTAAACTTCTCAATCAGTTGCCTAAGTAGGAAAATAGCCTCAATTGTTGACCATGTGTAATTGAGTTTAATAGCTCTATATTAGGGTTCACACACTCTTCATTTTGAGTCGTCAATGATACAGTAAGGATGGGGTTTCTAGACTTTCCATTCACTATCTTATCTCAAATTTTTTGTAAGGGTTCATTTCGAGTTGGGTACATAAAGTGGATGTCATTTATGGGGACAGCTGGGGCATTCACACTCCACTTAGGCACCTTACTCCACGGTGTAGATGACTTAAGGAGTCATAAAAAAGAAAAAATAAAAAATGAAATGAATGAGCTTAGTCAACCCAACAGGAGATTGGAGGACCAAGAAACTGAGAGTGACTCCAAGTCTGAAGATCAAGGTCTGAATGAAGCGATTCAAGGAGAAAAAACTCAATAGAAATTCAACAACCACTATCAAGGACCGTGGGATATCAACTAGGGGCAAGGAAAATTTAAAGATAACAAAGATTAGATACTCCTTGCTACTTAGAGGAAGGAAAGATGATAGAGTTCTCATTTGTTTCTTGGACGAAGTGCCACAATAAGGGAAATGCACCACTACCTCTTTTTTTTCTTCTCCCTCTACTTTTTTCATCCTCTTCAAGGAAAAAAAAAAGCAAAAAAAGAAAAAGAGAAGGGAAAAAAGAAAAAAATGGAAAAAAAAAAAAAGAACATAAATCTTCGTAAGGGTTCACTTTCAATTGCATTGTGCTATTGTTCCTTCTGGGATAGTAATGTGCTTTAACATCTGATATTTTACTGGAATTAATATGGGTTTTAGATCTATAGATCATTAGAATGACGCCCTGTATTTTGCAACTATCATGCTTATTATTTATTTGTAATCATAACCATGGCCTATTCATTGCTTTGATAATTGTTGATCGGAAATAAATATATTGGCATGGATGTTTTACTTGATTTGTTAAAAATAAAAGTGTTTGTGTTATCTTGAAATTTCTGAAGCTCATGGATCACCTATGAGATGTGCCAATATATTTGATAAATTTCCATGTAATTGGCTCTGTGCACTTGTACTTTGAGTATAGGTTTCTTACCTGGTTATTTACTGTTTTTGTTATGTATTTGAGTTCTGTATTGTGATGTGCCGATGCTCTACCTTTGTTTCCTTTGGGTTTGACAGGAGAAGAAGAGAAACAACCTTAAGGACTTCTTGAATCTTGCAGGGCCAATGGGTGTCACACATTTTCTAATTTTATCAAAAACAGATAGTTCTCCCTATTTGAGAGTGGCCAGAACACCTCAAGGCCCAACCCTCTCTTTCAAAATACACGAGTACTCACTAGCCGTCGATGTTGCTCATTCTCAGGCTAGACCAAGATGCCCACCAGAAGTGTTCAAAACCTCACCTCTGGTACACCACCACTCTTATGAGATGCTTCTTCTTTGTAATATTCTGTCTTTTTGTTTTGCAGCTTCCTAATTTTATGTTTGCTTTATCAGGGTTGGAAAAATAGGGACAAAATTTTTGGGGAAAATTACATATGGACCCCTAAAAAATTATTTAATTTCATAACTCACTTAGTTTTCTTATCGCATGGCATTAAGTTTTACAGGTATGTATCATCCCACCTCCTCACATCTCTCCTCTTTCTTGAAATTTTTTACCTCATTAACTGCCCCAAAGAATTATTTTTACCTCAGTAATTTGCCTTCCTTATCTCTAGCTTTTTTGAGAGACAAGAGAGAGAGGATTGGGGATTTTTTTTTTTTTTTGTTTCGGGAAATTATTGGGGTAAAGATAACAAAGGAAAGCGAGGAAGGGTGGGATGATATATACCTCTGAAAATTAATGCCGCGTGATAGTAAGAAGGAGAGAGGCGTTATTGAAATTGCATTTTTTTGAGGTGTCTGTACGAAATTTCCTAATGCTTATTCTTCTAGTTGTTCATTGCTAGTTGAGGTTTCTATTTTCTCCTTCTATTGCTAGTTGAAGTTTCTATTTTCTTCTTTTATTCATAATGCCACATTCGTGATTGCCTCAAGCTTCAACACAGTTTAGGTTACAAAGTTTTACTTATATATGTAGTTTATTTGATCTTCAATTTGCATAAAGTTGATAACGGGGAGGACTTTTTTGGCAGATCGTTCTTTCTGGTTTTGGAACTGGAGAACAACATCTCAAGCTCGTTACAATTATGTTTCAGAACATATTCCCATCAATTGATGTGAACACAGTCAGTACTTGTGCACTTACATGAATCAATCCTACTATATTTAATATTGCTATTGTAAATAGTCTTCTTTTTAATACACAAGTCGATCTTTTCTTCAAGAAAATATTTAATATCTCTAAGTTTAATTTTCTTTCCACAATATGCGTCACATGTTGCTCATGATGCTCCCCTTCTTATGCAGGTGAAGCTCTCTTCATGTCAGAGGATTGTATTGCTTAATTATGACAAAGAAACAAAGCTTATTGATTTTCGACATTATACAATTATGTTGCAGCCTGTTGGAGTCTCACGGAGAATCCGAAAGTTTGTACAGAACCATGAAGTACCAGATTTAAGAAATCTTCGAGATGTTGGTGACTTTTTTGCAAAGTGAGATACCTTTTCTCCCTTCCATATTCTTTTTTTGATGGAAGTTGACTTTAACTTAAAATAGAAGGAGTTACACCATCAAAGTTAGGTCCACCACTCGTGGACCTCAGATGTGTCATAGTCTCCCTTCGATATTGTTAACATATCTAGTGATGAAGTTATTTCTCAAAAAAAAATAAAAAACTTAGCGATGAAGTTAAAACTACAGTGACATAAGTGTTTTGACCATTTTCCCCATTAAAGTATAGGGAAAATATCTCCATACCCCCCATTTTTAAGTTTTATATCTCAATGGACTCAAGGTTTCAAAACATATTTTGGGTCATAAAAATTCTAAGTTTTATATCTTTTAACTCCCTAAGTTAACTTTATCCCTTTTAAACCTATTTTTTTGCCTCAAACAAATATAAGAAAGACATATCCTTTCTAAACACCATTCTCTATCTCTTCACATGATTTTCCCCTAAATCTCTCTCTACCTATTTTTCCACTCTTTCTCCCCTGTGTCTCTCACTCTCTCTTCCCCGTTAGAGAGAGAAATACAGTGAATGTTAGAGAGAGAAATTTGGAGGGAATATATCACGTAAAGAGATGAATGGTTTAGAATGAGCATGTCTTTTTTATATTTGTTAGGGCGAAACAAAAAGTTAAAAGTTGGTAAAGTTAGTCAGAGGGTTAGGAGATATATTTTGAATCTTTGGGTCTATTGAGATATGAAAACCAAAAATAAGGGGTCCGAGGATATTTTCTGTAAAATATATCCCACACTTAGATGCCATAATGTATGGTGTACATAGTGACAGTCTTTTGGATGCAATTGCCTAAGAATCACTTCCATTAGAAATAGGTTTCGCTGTGGGCCCAGGCACAGATGTAGTAAGGGAAGGCCAAGTGGCCTATAGCTACGATGAAGACCCAAATTCCGAAACACTACTAAGGGCATGTTGTTTCGCGTAAAAACATTTTTCGGGAAATATTTTTACGTGAAAGAATTCCCTCATGTTGTTAGGTATGACAATATTTTCACACCAATTGGTCCCAGTGCATCTTTTCATACCAATTGGCAGCTAATTGGTGCGAAATATTCCCAGACCTAACCACGTGAGGGAATTTTTCCATGTGAAAATATTTCCCGAGAAATATTTTTATGCCAACCAAACATGCCCTAAGGGAATTTATGTCTCCTTAAAATTTTCAAAACGTGGTTGACTCACCGAGTTATCAATTTCAAAAATGAAAACCTCTTTTTAGCTGTTGAGAATAGGCTTTAGAGTCATCCTTATAGGGGATGTTGAAATGGAGCATTTCTTGAGCTCCAAATCAATTTGTTTTAGATCAATCTGATACATAATGAAGATTTGAGACTTTATGGGCTCTTGGTTTATAGAATCTTTTTGATAATGTAACCAATTATTATAGACAATACAAATATTAGAATACTATAATCCTTCTGTGTTTGAAAGGGATTATAGGGGAGTTAGAGCGATTGCTTCTTAGGGCAACAGATATTATTTTGGACAACATGATGCTATGTTTGCAAGACCTGAACTTACCAAACATGCTTACCTGCCCAGAGTTGTCTTGATAGAGCAATTCCTCATAGTGGGGCCGTGGCTTGAAGAAAATATCATTTTGTCTATCAAATTGCTCCCTCAAAAACCTGTTGTAAAGGACGAATGAGTCTCCGAAACCCAGCTTATCTTTGCTCCAGATTTTACTTTACCACTCAGTAGAAAATGATGATAGATGTTCCTCTTTTGATCTTCGCTAGGACGAGGTTGTCCATAACTCATCCGAGCAGTCCTTGGGAAGATTGCCATGATAATCAACTTATGCGGCCTTGAATGACTCATAAAGGGTATGCATATTAGGGAAATGGAATTCCCTATTATAAAGATCGTAGCCAGTGAGGACCTTGTTTATTATCACCAGATATAAGCCACAATTGAATTGATCAAGTCTTTCATACTAAACCAGGCTATTTAATAGAGATGTTGTTTAAGGGATTCCTTTTGCATATTCACAAATGCCATCTGCACAACTTGTTTGGGAACTTGGCCTTTTGTCAACCTGGCATTTACAACATTTGCTATGTTTTTGGCTGTCATTAAGGTGGATGATCTGGGCCAAAGTTACCAGATAGCCCAAGAAGATAGTTGCTCCAGCTCTGGAAGCTGCGATCCTACGCTTTGGAATATGGGATCTCGATTCCAGACATTTTTTTGAATTTAGGGATCTCAATCCACAAAGTTGGGGATCTAGATCGCCCTCATCCAAATCATGGGTCCATGAATGAGTGGGATTGAACCTCTACCGTGGAATCGAGTTTCTTTTACATTAGTACCGAAGATCGCCAACACAATTCGAGTTTCATGCCCTGATTACCCGCCTGCATCTTCCCCCACCCATCCTCTCTCTAACTCTCTAGCCCATTCTCCCTCTCTCTCTCTCTATCTCTTGGCCCCTCTCCTTCCCTCTCCCTCCCTCTCTCTCTCCTCTCTCTCTCTTGCTCTCTCCCTCCTGTTGCAAGAGCATATTTCTCTAAAAATTCTGAAATCTGAATTGGTTTTCGATATAAAGATCTATCAATTGAGAAACAGTTCCAATACCAACAATGGAAATCAGGGTTTGCAGCTTGAAGTTTGATCTTTGAACTTGTATATCACAAAAATAAATAATAAAACATACAAGCTGCTGCCATATCATATTATGAAACTCATAGATGCCGGAGAGCAGCTGTAAAGCTAAAGCTTTACCATGTCCAGCCTTAAATCCGTATCATTTCATTGACTAGAAGCTCTATAGGCTTTATGCAATTGATCTTTGTCTTTAATGCCTCTTGTTGACCATATTCACCAATACATGTTGACCATATTCACCAATACAGAGACCTTTGCAAGCTTACCCTTTCTTTGCTTTTGGACCCTTTTTTTCTCTAGAGCTAGAGAGCGTTTGACCAGTTTTCTTGCTCAATACCCTGTGAGTGAAGGAACCCAAGTGAGGGAAAACAAGGACACCACATTTCCATCAAGCACTGGACCTTGTTTCATGTCTGAGAATTGAAACACACTCCAATGATTAAAAAAAATTTAAAAATACTTTAAAAATGGGATTCATAATATTTAATGATTCTTTGATTTTTGACCATTATTCATATTGTTCAACTGATTTTGTTCTCGTGCTAGAGTACCCTAGTTAAGTGCTCTTAGGGAGCCTTGATTTTAAGCTGGACAGACCTTGATCCTGTACCCTTCATCATTCGATCCTCGACAAATTTAGATTGCAATCCCTTCATATTGGGATGGCAGTCCCTTTAACTCATGGTACATGAATCTCGATCCCTAACCCTTGGATCTTCGTGCATCTCTCAATTCCAAGGTCTCGACCCTGCTCCGAGGAACCTTAGTTCATAACCCATACTATCAACCTTTTAAAGCTCAAATTGTCCTTCTTCTTTCCATCTAGTGAAAAGTGCACCTTCTCTAAAGAAGTTGGCGATAATTGGTGACCCTCCATATCTTTAGGGCCTCACAACACAATCTGCCTCCAGAAATTCTGTCCCTTATATAAGCTTCTCTAAGATACCAAATTGCAATTGACCAAATGGCAACTTACTAACATCTGAAGACACTTTCTCGAACATGCTTGATTGCATACTGCTGAAGCATTTGGTCCAGCCAGCCTTATGATTCATGATTCTTGAACTTGTGTTCTATAAAATGAACTGAGTCTTCTGTCCCACCTGATTTCACAAGAAATCACTATGTACTCTCCATAATGATTAGTTCTTTATTCTTGAAATTGGGATATGTTCATCACTTTTGGGATATCATGACTGGTTTTGACTTCTTTTAGTATAAGACAACATGTGACTTGGATTTATTTTGGGTCAATCCTAATCCAAAAAGCAAAATCCTGATAGACAAGGTTGTTTATTTATTTATTTGTGGATACCTAAGTGCATAGTTTATCACAAAAATATGATTATTCTCCTTTGAATATTTTACTAAACTATGTAGAAAGAGCAGAATGGCCCTTATGAAACTTTGTATGTTTGGTGATAGATGTGGATAACATTGACTTACTTGAGCAGAAATGCACTTAACTTTTTGCCTTGAAGGTTCTAAGAAAGGTTAAAAAAAACGGATCGGTGACCCAGATCACCCATCCCGAAAACTAGGTTTGGATCAGTTGGATCGGCAAGATCTGGCATTAAAGATATTGGTATTGCATTATAGTTTTTTTTAAAATTAAAAATACATCAGTATTGAGAACCTGTCTCATGTTTGAATGTTTGTTATCCATTACATTCATTTTATAGTCAAATAAAATTTAAAATGCAACTCAATCCAATCAAATGGATATCTCTAACTCAAATTTATCTGTTATATATTAAGTGAGAGGACTACCCCGCATATTCTTTCACCACGTGTCCCATGATATTAATAACTTTCTCTTCCCTACATCTCTCTTATGCCCATACAATCATCTCAGGCACTCTCTCCCCCACATCTTTCTCATACCCATACATATCATCTCATCCCATTCTTTCCCTTCCTTTAATCATCCCTCTTCTCTCTCTATTTCCTAATAACTCCAAGGTTTCTCTCTCTTCTTTCCTCCCCCATATTAATCTCTCTCCTCTCCCATATTAATCTCTCGCTCCTTTCTCCTCTCCCCATATTAACTATATCTCTTTTAATTTACTCTTTTCCCCTTCTCCCTCCCCACATTTACTCTCGCTCTTCCTCCTAAATGCATAAAAACCATAAATATAGGTAACTCTTTTTTAATGTAGACATAAATATAGGTAACTCTTTTTTTAGTGTAATGTTTTCATGCAACTCTCTTCCTCCTGCATGAATAAAAAGACAAAAATATAAGTAACTCTTTTTTTAGTTTTTATGTAACTCCTTTTTTAATATGATGTCTGTTTATCTCTCTCTTTCTATTTAATTTACTCTCTCTGCCTCCCACTTTTCTCTCCCTTCTCTATGTAATTTATTCTCTACCTCCCATGTTTCTCTCTCCCTCCCATGTTTCTCTCTCCTACTATGTAACAAGCCATTCATGTTTATCTGCCTCCCACGTTTCCCACTCCCACCCTGTCACACCCAAACTTACGAGGAAGCTCTCTCTCTCTCTCTCTCTAGACTATCCTAGAACTCCCTCGAGTAGTTTTTTTTAGAAATATTTTTCTAAATGAAAGATAGAAGGTATGTTTTCCATCTCTATCTATATATATAGTATATTATTCAAGTTACAATGTAGTTTTTTAATTACAGCTAATAAGTGGTTTGAGCTCACTCACCCTCTATATCTCTCTCTAGCATTGTTTGCAAAATCGCCCGATGTAATCGCTACCCGCCTAGTTAGATCGGACCCGGCCACTGGCCGGTTCCGGTTTTGGGTGGTTAGGGTGATGAGCCGGTATTTAAAAAAAAAAATTCAAAAAAATTTATATAAATTCTCAAAAATAAGGAATTCGATATGTAATGCATTTTTAAATATTCTTTATGTTATGGTAAAGATTAAAAAATGTTTTGGTCGTTAATACTAACTTTTATGTTTCCCATTTTTTTTAGAAAATTTTAAAAATTGCCTTAGGAAAATATAAACTGGGTTAAAATCCATTTTTTTCATTAATTTTCAACTTTATTTGAATCTGTTTTGTTTTAATCATGCTTTATATGTTTTTCATTTTATATTAAATTTTTTTTTTTTATCTTTTTTATTCTTTTCAACACTTTTTTGACAGCCCGGGACTTACCCGGTTAGAGCGGTTGAATCGGCCGGTTTACTGGTAAGGCCGGTTAAATCGCTTCTAGGCTCATGTCCGGTTAACTATCCCTGTTCGATTTTACGAACATTGCTCTCTAATGTTATAATAATAATAATAATAACTATAACTATAGTTATAGTTGTTGTTGATGTTGTTGTTATTACCATTATTATTCTTTATTTTATTGAATCATTTTATTTTATTTATTTTAATTGCATATAACTTATTTATTGATATTACTCTTTCTTCTAGCTTTCTCTTGCTATTTTTCAAATGGATTATGTCTCTTTTGGTCTCTATTGGGAAGTAGAAAATTTGTTTATTTTTGTTTTATTCTTATGTTAAATGCTGTATCGATTTATTTTCATCTCAATTTTTTCCTTTTTATGTATTTTAAATATTTTATGATTATTTGAATATTAAAAATCCTTTTGTAACTACAATATTATATTTCTAGCAAAAAAATATGTGATGAAGTATATATAAAATTTAATTCCTTTTTTGGGAGATACTTGAGTAATTTTTATTTTCTAATTATGAATTTTGATCACCTCTCCCCTAGCTTTCCTCACTATTTTTCATTTGCCCTATATCAATTTTTATTTCTCTATTTAAAATAGCATTTAAAATATTTTCACCTCCCTATAATCGTATTTTATCACAAATAGTATACCTGAATTAGTTATTTATTGCATGGTTTTTGAAAAATCATAATTATTTCATAAAGTTATTCAATAGTGAGGATAAATTCAATGATCTCTAAGACCATGTTTTATTGAAAATATTTTTCAATGATAAACATGTTTCAGTGATTTATATTAAATATCACGTTCAACGCACGTGCATATTACTAGTTGTGAAAAAAAAGGAGGTGTATGATATTTTTGGAGCTTTTGATTTAATAGAGAGAAAACAAAGGTATGACCTTCACAAATAAATAGATCTAATGTGCAAGAATTAGTACAGACAAGAATATAGCATTTAGAAACATGAATTTGCAATCATGTGGGTGTATGGACTAAAGGTGCCCCATGAGCTAGTGTTATGTTTTTCTTTTAAAATATTCCATGAACTAGTATTATTTTTCTTTTGAAATATCCCTTAAATTAATATTATTATTTTCTTTTTAAATATTCCATGAACTAGTATTATTTTATTCTTGTTAAGCATCCCAGTGAACTAGTATTATTCACCCCACATTTTATTAACCGGAGTTTATTCACCCCTACATGTTTGAGAGAAAGGAGGGAAAAATTATCCCACATCGAACATTTGTGTGAGCAAAGGTCTTTATAAAAAGGGCATGACCCAACTTCCTTGTGATGAGTTGCCATGCATGAGGTGGCATAGTTATGCCTCATTTAGGAAAGTGGGGCCAGCGATAATGTGCCCATATTTTTTAATGAAAAAATTAAACGGTTGCAAATTTAAAACTGGGAAGGGTGAGCCCACATTTTCACTTAAAAAATTTGTGTACTAAAAAATTGAAAAACGTGATTGTTGCAACCGATTAAAAAACGTGGGAACAGGTTGAGGTGTTAGGTTCCCTCTGACAGAACTGACATGGTCTGGCCCAACCGGGCTAGATCTAGGGAGAAACGGCTGGCTCTCGATATATTGTGGGAACCAAATTGCCTAGGACAATTTTCTGTCAGGATCGGAACCAATCCGGATCGGTGAGTTTTCAAACATTGGTTCTAAGTTCCTCTTGGACCCCCAAGAGTACAACTTAGGACTTTGAAGGTCTTAAGTTCTTTAATGCAGGACCTTGAAGGTTTCAAGGTTCTAATTTTCTCCTAATCGTCCTAGAGCCACCTTAATTGCCAGATAGAGGCTCTTGGGAGTCCAGCAAGAACTTAGGACCTTGAAGGTCCTAAGGTGGCTTGTGGGGTCCTAAGTTCCTCCTGAACTATCAGGAACCATCCTTTGGCATTTGAGGTGGCTCTTGGGGGATTAGGAGGAAACATTGTTGCTAGAACCTTGTAGGCAAGGTCACGGACCCGGTCCAGAACCTCGATCCCATCATTCCGGCCAAGGATCTTGGATGGAACGTGAATCTTAATATTGTGATCCTCGTTTCTAGCAGGTTTGAATCGTGGTTCTATGATGTTTTCTCTACTCGGTGGTGCTTTATATGCACGGATTTAGGTTTTTGGCCAATGGTAATGTGAACCTAAACATAAATCGCGATCAAGGTATCAAAAAACGCTAGGCGGCCAGCGCCCTGCGCCTAGCTGGGCGGTCAGATCCTCGGGCACCCTGTAGTGGAAAATCATCAATTTTTAGCCCTGTAGTGGAAAATCATAGCATTTTTAAATATATTTGCTATCCTAATGTACATAAATGCATATATTTGTGTCAAATTTTGTAATTTACTCCATTTCGCAACATACGTTTTACTTTGGGGGTTCAAAAATAAACCCCATAACTTTTTATACAAACTTGAGGGTCAAAATGACCTATTTTTCCCTTTTGGGCGAATTTAAAAAGCAATTTTCGCCTGACTTCACTGGGCGCCCGCCCGGGTGAAAATGCCCGTTTCGGGCGTCTTTTCATGAGGCGCGGTTTTTTGTTAAAAACCGCCTAGGCGGGCAGACCCTTTTTTTAAACAATGATCGCGATCTCTTATAACTCACTAATTTCGATTCCTGCATCATGGAATTGAGATTCCCTATAACAAGGATCGAGCTTCCTTCATATAGGATTGTATGTATGACGATCCTAACCACATGGATCTTCTAGCAATCCACAGTTCAACAGACCTGAACTAGTTCCATTTCGGGGAACGCACCCGCACTTGACAACTATGGGAGGAACTTAAGATCTTGAAGCTTCTAAACTATTTTTGCTTAGGACCTTCAAGGTTCTAGACTCTACCTTCAAGGTCCTAAGTTCATGGATCCCCATGATCCATGCTCTGGCAACCAAGGTGGCTCTTGCGGTCGATGAGGAACTTAGGACCTTAGATGTCCTAAGTTAAAGACCTTAGGTCCTAAGTTTGCTCTCTTGGGGGTCTAGGAAGAACTTAAGACCTTGAAGTTCGTAAGTTGACGGTAAGTTGGTCATTTTTTTAAAATGAAAAAAAATGGATATGACTGTAATAACGGAAATTTGGGGGGGACTTTTCTAAATAATGAAAATTCATGAGGATCGATGTGCAAATGTCTCAGTAATAAATCTATTCGGTAATTACTAAAATATTTATGCATTAGCTCTAGCATACAATTTGTCGTATACCTCAAATCCTAGCATGGGTTAACTAATCAGTTAGAGTCCTCTGAGATAGTGCTTGACTTACTAATGGCTACGTTAACTTGCTTGTGGTCCAAGTGAAGTTAGGTTAGGCATGGTAGTGACTTGTTTTAGATAATAGTTATTTGCCCTACTAGTATTCTATTAGTTCATTTGTTGAATTGCTTCTATAAAAGAAATACTAAGTTTACGAAGTTTCTATGTTTTTATAGTTATGTTATTTCTAGACTGAAATATGGAATTATTCAAGAGAAAAGCCCTTAGTTATATCTCATCGGTCTTCATGCATTTCATGTATTTATTTATGACTTGTAGATCAAACTTATTGGTTTATATGCCATATATTTGAAGGGCTGGCTATGGGTCTGAAAGTGAAGCAGATGATGAAGCTGCCACAGTCAGCTTGCCAAATGATCTTGGTAGAGTAAACCGTGCATCTACAAGAAGTGCAGTGAAACTTCAAGAGATAGGACCCAGGATGACTCTCCAACTAGTCAAAATTGAAGAAGGATTATGCTCTGGAGGCATTATATTCAATGAATACAGTAAGTACAGTATATTTATTTTATATTTCTCTACCCTTTGATGTCTTGAAAGTGCCTTTTACTTTATATTGGTTCAATGGAACAATCAGAGAAGACTTTAAATTGCTTATTTGCTTTTTTCATGAATGTATCTTTTTAGGGGAGTGTATTGCACACACACAATGCGTACACTGGTACACACATTGGAGTGCATACGATGTCCATTCAGACAAGGGATGGATGGAGATGAAATATTATATGGTCATGGCTCTGGTCACGACTGGCCATTTTCTGCGTGGACAGTTGATGCACTTCCTGTGCCTTACAAGCATGCACTTGCATATAGTATTTTCCTTCTTTATCATTTGCCGACTTGTATTTTGTTAAAGATAGATTTTGCATTTTATCACAATTCATAGACTTTGTAGTGTTATTTTCAAGGTTTAGCTGAGATGGAAGTTCAGAATTCAGTATTTGTTTTTTTTTTTTTTTTTTTTGAGCTAAGGTTAACTTTTATACTAAAGAGGAAAATTTTTACATGAAGTTTACTTCCTATTGGCATCCCACATATTGGGTGATCGGAGTACAAACAAAAATCATTGTAGAAAGAGTGAGCTGTTTTAGCAGATTTGGCATAGGGGTTGAGAGAGAAATACTTGCATAAAAAGCTCTTCTAAGAATATTTAAGAGCAAAATATAAAGGCTATTAAATCTAGCCTGCTTGAAGTTTGACATTCTTAAGAGAGAACTTAGGGGGAGAGAGATAGTTGGTGTTGTCTTCCTTTAGCTGTGGTAGTGGTTGGATAACAGCGCAAAGCGTGGTTCTACGATCAACCTGGGCTATGTTGATAGCTATGAGCTTGTAGGCAGTGTTGACTTGTTCGCTTGTTGGATCTTGAGAACAGAAGGCCTTTGGATTAGTAGTCCTTCAAGAGTGCTTCCCGGTCGGAGAACGAAGAACGTGAGGGTAGAGGATGAAGAGATTTGGAGAGGGGCTCAGAAGTTTATTTAGGTGAGAAGAAGTGAAGGACTAGAAGGAGAGGTGGAGAAAGGAGAGGCTAAAAAGATTGTGTGGGCGAGAAGAAATGAGTGAGGAGATTAGGAGGAGGGGAAATGAAGAGATGGGGGAGAGAGAAAATTAAAGATAGAGCATTTACAGTAAAATTATTGAAGGTGGTGATGAGATCCAGAAAAGGGGAGGAGCATGGAGATCCCGAAAGGGGGGAGAAGCACGGAGGAAGAGAGGTTAGGATGGAGGTTCAGAGGTTAGAGCGTTTTAGAGATAAGGGATAGAGTGTAAGAAGGGAAGAGAGTATTTGAGGAGTGTTGAGAAAGAGAATGAGTGATAGAGAGAAAAGAGAGAATAGGTGGAGCTTTAGTGGTTTTGAGGAGAGACTGTGCACCTGGACCACGAGTTGCGCCTTCTTTAGCCCAACGATCTGCTTCTGAATTGGCTTCACGAGGGATGAGTTATGGGTAGCCCAATAGATGATGTTTATGGAATCTTATTCTACCATGATTCCTGGGGCTGATGGTGCCATTGATACCAAAAGTTTAAGAAACTCAAAAGGGTCCAGTGCCTCCGCAAAAGTGGAGTCATTGACCCTTATATATTTTGACAATGTTCGTAAAGTTGCGGATGAGTCTGCAACCTGCCCACCTATTCCTGAGGGCCCTGGGTTCCCGAGATAAGAACCGTCTACATTTAGTTTCAAGAAGCCTGGTGGTGGAGGAGCCCGAGCCCATTGAGGATTGGGTCTTGGTGGGGGGGGGGGGGGGGGGAACTCCCAGTTTGTTATGAAATGGGAGATAGGGATGGAAGCAAAGGTTGGTATCGATTTTGCCCAATAAGGATAGATATATATTGCTTTCTGGC